>NC_044002.1:1187500-1487500 GCF_902150065.1 Myripristis murdjan
AACTTCAGCACTACTCCCCTTTTAGGTTGTAAGAATATTTTAGCAGATGATGCAAGTTACTGTAAGTGTAATCTGTTTTTGTGTGTTGTCCAGTCCTTTCCTGTAGCGTTTCTGTGCTATACAGTATGATTCAGTAGCTACAGTAATGTGGTGATTTGAAGCTGTTGCTGAGATGCAGGAAGTGTATTCTGCACACTGACAAGTATCTGATCAGACACTAGCTCCTGTTCATGTTTATCTGTTTACACCAAACTGATGCTCAAACCAAAGGGACACTTAGCCCATTTTGAATGAATGAATAAATAAATAAATAATCCACTTAAGCCCTACCATACCCTACCATACCACATTTATTTATATAGCATATTTAAATACAAACAGAGTTGTGCCAAAGTGCTTTACAATAGATTATAAACATAAATCAATCAAAAACCATATATACAACATACCCAGTGCCACATAAAACATCAAATGCTCAAGCTGAAGATGGAAAAGCCAAAGTGTAGAAATGAGCCTTGAGGCGTGTTTTAAACACCTGAAGGGTAGGGGCTTGTCTTATGTTCAGGGGCAGCTCGTTCCAGAGCCTAGGGGCTGCCACAGCAAAGGCTCGGCTGCCTCTGAGCTTCAGTCTGGTTCTGGGCATGGACAATAGACGCTGGTCGGAGGATCTGAGTGTCCTTGAAGGAACATAGGGTTCCAGCAAGTCCGACAGGTATACGGGTGCCAAACCATTTAGACACTTAAAAACAAAGAGCAAGATTTTGAAATCAATCCTGTATTGCACTGGAAGCCAGTGGAGGGAGGACAATACAGGGCTAATATGGTCTCGTTTTCGTGCACCTGTAAGCAAACGGGCAGCAGCATTCTGGACTAACTGCAAGCGAGAAATGGAGGCCTGGCTAACACCAATATACAGGGAATTGCAGTAGTCGAGAAGAGATATCATAAAAGCATGCATTACAGTTTCAAATACAGGCCGAGATAGACACGATTTAACCTTTGACAACCTCCTAAGTTGGAAGAAGCTCTTTCATACAACCCCATTTATCTGTTTATCCATCTTTAGATCAGAGTCTATTTTAACCCCTAGGTTGGTGGCGGTTTGCCTAATGAAGGGCTCAAGAGGGCCTAGGTTACCGGGAGGAAGCACATATGCATTGCTGGGCCCAAACACCATAACCTCAGTTATGGTGTTTGGTTTGGAGTTTTTATGTATAGTGGTGCTCTCTTCCTCTCATTGTTACTTAGTGCTGGATGCTCCAAATGCTAAATGTTAGCCTTCTGCCACTGAGGTGGACTCTCCCCCAGCCAACATTTTTATGAATGGTTGTGTGTCTGTTCCTCTGTTTGTCACTTACTTCAGTTTTTTGCAGTTTTTCCAAATGGGGCCTTGTGGGGAGTCCTCTGAGTCGAGAAAACGACATTTTTAGATTAATGCAGATTAGTGTGGACTTGACCTTTGTTCACACACAGCCATGTTCACTTCTAAGTGAGCTTTTTATTACAGCTTTTGGACTAGAGGTATTGGCTCCTCTAGTAACCTCTGTTACTACTCATCAAAATAGGTAGTGGAGATGTGTACCATTAGTAGGTGACAATGTTTTTATTGTGCAGTGTTGAATCATTACATGGAGGCTGTGAAAAATTCTATTCACAAAGTCAGTCTCATGTTCCCCAGGGCAGCAGTGATGGAACATGGGTGCAATCTATTGCACTCATCACTCTGAGGAATCCTACGAAAGCATTTCAGTGCACTTAATGTGAACCAGTAAATTTCATTAATTATTAATTGCTACTGTCAACAAGTCTACCCTACCTGCTATTTGTTAGAAGCTTTTTTAAAGGAAGTGGAAACACTACAGTTATAACATCTCTGACACGGTAAATCATCAGGGAAAGCAAAGTGGTCTTGCATGTCTCCAAACACCGTAGCCCTGTAAAAGCTCCCTCTTATTAGGCTTATCTGTTAATTCAAATGTATCCCCTTGTACTTTTGAATGCAATATGTATATTTATATTGGGTTTTGTTATTGCAATTTTGCAAAAGGTTATTCTAATAAAGGCTGCAGGATCCTCCAGGAGCTGTTATGTCAGCATTATGAGCTTTTTGTTTGTGTAGCTTGAACATACCTCACTCCACAGGAGAGGAGGTATGTCATGTAGCCTAAGTGACCCTGGCAGTGTAACTTTCTGAAAAGTTGGACATTGGACACAGGAAACTCCAGGTAGAGTCTTGCTAACCCTGCAGTCTAGCTAGTCTTTCCCTCAGATTAGATGAAGTTAAAGGGATAGTTCACCCATTTTGGAAAATATCATATTTCACTTCCCCCGTAGCTGTTCTGTAGGACAGTAGTGGTGCTATCTTCCTCTCATTGTTACTGAGTGCTGGATACTGGCTGGATGCTCCAAATGCTAACTGTTAGCTTCCTGCCACTGTCTTCAAATAAAGCAGAAATGCCAAATAAATAAATAAACTGTAACTGCCTTAATCCACTTACTTGTGTCAGTAATTTGACTTATACCTCATTACATTTTGCTTGAGTTTTGTACTTCACTACAGTTTAAATCAGATCCATTTCAAAGAGCAAATAATCAATGACAGATTGTGGAACCTCTCACAATAAAACACTCAGTCGGCAAAGATGAGAACAGGAACCTGCTTCTACTTTGTTGGCTATACTTTTTGCATTTACACATTTCCAGTAAAAGCTGCACCATGAAAAACTGCAGATGGTTGATGGAAATGAGAATCATTTAGACCCATCATGCAAAATGTTGAGTAAGTGTGGGAAAATAAGTTGGCCTGATGATGAGAACCATGTGGACTCAACCACCATATAGAGGGTCCTCACTTTAATCAGACCTTGGCAATTTTGTGCAATGCACCTTTAAAAGAATGTAGTTTGAAGTGTGTTCTCTCCTCCTTTTCTAACTGCATGGAAAAGATCACACCTAACACAGTTACTGTTTGGAAAAAGTTACTCTAATTTTTACTTTCAATACATCTTAAATGAGCTACTTTTTTATTTTTACTTTAGTAGATTTTTAGAGCAGTACTTCTACTTCCACTCGAGTAGCAGTGTGTAGTACTCTCCACCGCTGGTTTTCCAACATCTGAAAACTTTATTCACAAAACAATATTGCTCCACTCCTTGCACTGACGGTATCCATTTGGCTGCTTTCACTGGAGTGGGAGGTATCTTTGAACAGTTCAGTTCATTTTGGTCCGTTCACCAAAATGGTTCAGTCACTAGTTGGTTCAACGGTCCTCCATGAGAGCTGCATCATTCCTGAACACAGAGTCACTCTGAGCGAGCAGCCCAACCAAATTGTAACTGGAGCCTCAGTAAGCCTTTGTTCTCTCGTTCACTGAACAGGATTGGTTCAGTGAAGGAGGCTGATTCAAAACAGAGCGACTCAGCTAGCTTGCCATTCAGTTCAGTCCCAACATTGTTGAACAGACTTGAAAAACTGCTTACTTCCTTCTCACGCAAACTTGGAAGTTACGCATAGATAATCCATTTTGTGACTCGTGTGACTTCTTGCACACATTTGTTTGCTTAAAAACCCACTTACCTGCTCAAGTCCTGCATCCTTCTGTGAACTGGGGTGAAAACAAAACTTAACTTGATGTTTGGGTGCACTTCTTTAACTCCAGAATGGCCTTGTGCACTGTCTGTAGTTCAGTGGCGGCCTTGCTGGCTGGGTCAGCTCTGTTTTGAATCAGCCTCCTTTGCTGAATCATCCAATCCTGTTCAGTGAAGGACAGATAAGACGTTGCTTTAGCATCATCAGGGTAAAAGTAGAGTGCGTCCCCTGGATGCATGGATGCTGAGTTTACTTTGTCCTTTTGTTACCCTGGCGTACTGTTCAGCATCACTGTATTAGTTGGCAGCTGTCTTTTAGTAGTACTCTGGAAAAGGTTGTTATTTCTGTCCTCCAACATATGCACATGTGTTCAATGAAGAAAACAAACAATGGCAAACTCAAACAACTTACTTCCGTCTCTGCGGTGGCTACTACTTCTCTGGCATGGAGTGATAGCGTCTGTGAGCACTCAGTAGATATATGTCCATTTTTAGTTGCGGAAAGCAACACTTATAAAGTGATTTTGAACCTTCTTTGAGGGGATTAAGGCAGTTATTTTTAGTCCACCTCAATGGCAGCAAGCTAATGGTTAGTATTTGGATCATCCAGCCAGTATCCAGCACTTGGTATCAATGAGAGGAAGATAGCACCACTACATAACAGCTAGGGGGGAAGTGAAAAAAAAAAAAAAATCAGATTTTTCAAAATGGGTGAACTCTACTTTTGAGAGAGGATCAGTATTAGACCCATGACTGGACACCAGTATGACGGCCAAATGCTGATTTTCAACTCTGCTTTCGAGAGGATGTAGAAAATGCTGAATTGTTTTGTTTGTTGGACTGTATGAAGCCCACTTGGTAAGATAGTGTAGTTTAACTCATCGACCAGTCACATGAAGCTTGATGTCGTCTACCTGGTGCTCTGTGGGGGAAATGTACCCTGTTTAACATTGATCTGGCTCTCTTGTTTACAGTGCAAGGCTCCCCAGGGACAGCACAGGGGTTAATTGCTGCTAAAGCGCTGCTCTCTGCCCACACATCGGCCTTGCTAATACATAGGAGATGACACTAATGAGGGAGTGCAGGGAAGGCACCTCTTAGCCATGGTTCGGGGGGAGGGGGTCAGCCAGGGCTAGTCTTGGGAGTGATCAGTTAGTGTGAGAGATGGCCATTATTTATGGTCAACATAAATAGAGGAATAGTTTCATTGCTGAGTTAGAGACAATGAAAATACTGCCGTCACATTTATGACATAATCACATGGTTGCAATTGTATGTGCTGATTATTTGTGCCATTTTACATAATCATCAGGTTCCTAAATGTTTCCATCCAAGTATCAAGGGAATTTAAAGCCAGAGTTAGAAATGTCACAGCAGACAGTATACAAGTCAGGTGTGTGTCAGCTGGGTTAAAGAGGTTGTTCTTTTTTCAACCCCCAAAAAGTGATTCATCTATTAATAGTAATTATTTACGTGACAATTAACTGTCAAGTAAAATTTCTTCATGACATGACTATTGGTGGACATTTCTTGCACTAAGGCACAAGCTCACTTGGGCGTCACCAAGAGATTTTTGTTGAATTTGTGACCATAGATGAATGTGAGTGGTGAAAGGGGCTGGATCAGGTTGAAAACATTACAGTAGTTATGGTGGGGGCTGGCATCACTCCTGATCAATCAAATCAGCTCTTCTCATACCCTTTAAATGCACTGCTGTAACGTTTTGATTTAAAAAAAAAAAAAAAAAAAATGTGCCATGGGCACATGATAGCTCCTGCCTGGACACTATGTTTCTTTGCATAATTATGCTGATGTGGTATTTTGGAACTGCAGTTACATTATAATAAAAATGTTCCCATTAAGTTATTGATTGCCTTTGTTTTCCTCAAGTAATTAAAATTGCTTAGTGCTTAGTTGGTCATGTTTGGCCACACTTAAATATTCACAGTAATTCCACACTGACCAATACTGTGAACAATATGCTTTGTTTATGGCATTCACGTTAGTGCATAGGCCTAGGCCTTGGTTTGAGTCATAGCATCAAACTAGAGAGCAGTGTGTGAAAGTTGACCAAGAACAGTCACTCCTTTTAAACAACAGAATGATTATTTTCCAAGGTTCAATTTCAGGTCCACTGCTTTTCAGTCTGTGTATAAATGACCTGCCTACAAGTTGCCCAAAGTTTGGCTGCCAGCTTTATGCAGATGACATGGTCATCTACGCACCAGTTATGTCACCTTACCAAACAGCATACCTAGATGATGTCCATCAGTGGCTGCAACATAATCATCTTGTATTGAATCTGAAAATGAAAACATTTTCTATGGGTTTCTCTATTGGAAAAAAAAGGCTCACTTGAACATTTAAAAATCAAGATACGGAATGATTTTAAGTTCTTAGGAGTAATCTGAGATCCACCACTCAAACATAAAAACTTTTAAAGAAGATTTCAGAAATGGACCAACATTTGCAATTATTGCAGATTAATCTGGCACCTCATACGCACTCGGACAGCCCAGTTAAATATTTAAACCTTCAAGTATTTAAAACAAACAATAAGTTAACTGTGCTTAAATAGCAACTTTTTAGAATGCACAGAATTTCAATTGCAGTGTCCAGCAGAGACATGAGAAAATTTGGAAATAATAAATAGGCTTATGCATATTGAGAAAAAGAAACAACTACTTAACAGGAAACTTTGATGGCACTGTTTGCATCATTTCTTTTGCAAATTTATTATTATCCCCTGAGCATCCGGCTCAAATGCAGAATCCTTTAATACATGGCTCTTGCTGTGTTTCTTTTGGTCAAATTAAGGCGGAGCTGCTGCTTCATCTTTCACACGCGTTTGTCTCTTCTTCAGCGCACACTTGAACAAGTGTAAATCATAGCTACACTGCCCCCGTCAGTCCAAGAAGAATATGTTACGGCCCATTGAGGGCTAAATAAATACTACTACTAAATAATTACCGTGAATAAATATTCCATGCTAGTAACTGCTGACCAGAACAGTGTACTAATTTGGATTTACACCAATGTCTGATTGTAGGCTCTCAGGACATAAAACATTTTTGTCCACAGGATCCCCTTGAAAAGTCATGCCATTTTTGACATTTTGAGAAGATGATCATTGGTTTTAACTGTCTGCTTACTGTATGCTGCACGCTGGATCAGGATCAGAATTTAAGTTGCCACAGCAATTGATGGAGACTTCGATCTTGCCTGTTAGATCAGTAAATCCTGGATTTCTATAAATTGTATATGTGGAAATATGTGTATTTCATGCAAGTCTGCTTTCTGCAATACCCCCTTTGGTCTGCTTGCTTGTGTCTGCAGCTTCCTCCTCCTCTGTTGCCATGAGTTTCTTCCCTGGTCCATCCGGCCCCCTTGTGCACACCAGTATTCAGGAGCAGAGGGACCGCTGGGAAAGGAAACGCAGCCGAACGGCAAGAGAGCTGGTCCAGACAGAGCAGCGTTACTGCCAGCAGCTGGAGCTGGTCACCACTGTATGTATGAGTCAACAACTGTGGGGGGCAGTAAGACTTGTTCACCCCATCTAGCAATCCAGTGTCAATATATTTTCTCGTAGCAAAAGCGCAGCCAGCAGCAGTCTTGGTTTTATCTTGTTATATTGTTGCATGACTTCACTGTTTATTTTGACATTTTTTATTTTAGCAAAGTATTTCTACTCAGGAAACATAAAAAATGCAACATAAAAAAATAATCATGATTTTGCATATATTTGTTTTTTGTTTGTTTAAACTAGACTAAACTATGCTTCAGACTACATTCTTTAAAGATGATTGGCACCAGAAGGTTGCTCCATATTTTTGTTGCATCACTGCATTTAACAATATGGAGTGCACACACACACACACTGTACAATACATGGCAACAGACTCAAGGTAACATTCACAGTTGCATTCTGTTGGCGCTATTCATCCTTGCAGAGAAAACAGACTTTTGCATCCACCAGTGCAGCCTCAATTATACACAATTACTCACCCTACACCCGTTCAGTCCAATTAAGAGCCATTTTAGGCCTAATGCACATTCAATTCGCTAATCCCATTTTCACTTCAAATGACTTGAGACCAGCACAGCTGTCGCTTTATTGTCAGTGATGTGGTGCAACAACATCCCTCTGTATTTACTTGTGCACACCAGCCAACCACATATGCCATGTACCATTCGTCGTTAGCATATAGGCTGTAGGGCTAAAAATCAACCAGTAAATCCCTGGTGTTATGGTTTTAGTTATGAATGAACTTGTATGTTTTATGCATTTTGGCATGTTCCCTTCGGTGATCTGGTATTACACTTGCTCTCCATGTTGAGAGAGTAATTGAGGTGTCAGTGGTGCAAGCATTTCCTTATCAAATGATGTTTTCCTTCATCTCAGAGGTATCCAATCAGAGATGACAGCCCACTTATAAATAGGGAAAGGCTTATTAATACAAATGGTGAAAAGACATTTTATTCTGTCTCCTTCTGCTCTCTTGTTCCTCACAGTACTTTGTGGAGATTTTGAAGGCCAAAGGAACCCTAAGGCAGGACATTAGAGAAAGCATCTTCAGTTCAATTAAATCCATTCATTCAGTAAACCAGTAAGTATCTTCTGAATAATTAAACAAATATCCATGCTTTAGAGAGAGTAGGGAGAGGCTTTATGAAGGCGTGTGTGTGTGTGTGTGTGTGTGTGTGTGTGTGTGTGTGTGTGTGTGTGTGTGTGTGTGTGTGTGTGTGTGTGTGCGCGTGCGCGCGCGTGCGTGCATGCGTGTTTGTGTGTGTGTGTTAGTAATTTGTCTGTTGCATAAGAATTAAGTTAAGATAAGCTCTTAGTATACCAAGCACAAGCCCTTATTTTCACTATTAGTAGGAATCAGTCCGGTGGATCTTGTCATGTGGCTTCAGTGTGGTTTCTGTTTCCTGTGAGAAATTGTTGTATATTATTTGTAATCACTTGAGATGATATCAAAGGATTCTGTGCAGGCAGATACAGTAGTTAAGCAGTACAACCTCAATACCTGCAGTTTGAGTTCTATATCCATATTATTTATTTATTTATTTATTTGTTTGTTTGTTTGTTTGTTTGTTTGTTTGTTTGTTTATTTAACCGGAACAGTGCACATTAATCAATATCGCTGTAAATGCGCCAGAGTTAGCCAAGAGGCTATTTTTCATCTGTAGTCCCTGGACAGATGTTTCAGAGTCACCCTAAAAACATTTCATTTCATTTCATTTTCATTTCATTAGGGCCCAAGCACTGTCCCAGTGCGAAGCCCTATTGTTTTTTTCATTTTGGCTTAGAAGAGTGGAGTGCATTATTGTTATCATAATTTATCTATGAGTGCTAGCTGCCCATTCAACCAGGAAGCTAAAGATCTTTAGGTGCATGGGGGGGCCTCTGGTTGAAGAATGGTCCCTAAAAGTACACTATATTGCCAAAAGTATTCGCTCATCTAGCCAAATCATTGAATTCAGGTGTTCCAATCACTTCCATGACCACAGGTGTATAAAATCAAGCACCTAGGCATGCAGACTACTTCTACAAACATTTGTGAAAGAATGGGTCGCTCTCAGGAGCTCAGTGAATTCCAGCATGGTGCTGTAATAGTAATGTAATAGGACGCCACCTGTGCAGTAAGTCCAGTTGTGAAACTTCCTCGCTACTAAATATTCCACAATCAACTGTTAGTGGTACTATAACAAAGTAGAAGCGATTGGGAACGACAGCAACTCAGCCACGGAGTGGTAGGCCACATAAAATCACAGAGCGGGGTCAGCGGATGCTGAGACGCATAGTGCGCAGAGGACGCCAACTTTCTGCAGAGTCAATAGCTTGAGACCTTTAAACTTCATGTGATCTTCAGATTAGCTCAAGAGCAGTGCGTAGAGAGCTTCATGGAATGGGTTTCCATGGCTGAGCAGCTGCATCCAAGCCTTACATCACCAAGCACAATGCAAAGCATCGGATGCAGCGGTGTAAAGCACACCGCCACTGGACTCTAGAGCAGTGGACACGTGTTCTCTGCAGTGACGAGTCACGCTTCCCCGTCTGGCAATCTGATGGACGAGTCTGGGTTTGGTGGTTGCCAAGAGAACGGTACTTGTCTGACTGCATTGTGCCAAGTGTAAAGTTTGGTGGAGGGGGGATTATGGTGTGGGGTTGTTTTTCGGACGTTGGGCTCGGCCCCTTAGTTCCAGTGAAAGGAACTCTTAATGCTTCAGCATACCAAGACATTTTGGACAATTTTATGCTCCCAGCTTTGTGGGAACAGTTTGGAGATGGCCCTTCCTGTTCCAACATGACTGCGCACCGGTGCACAAAGCAAGGTCCATAAAGACATGGATAAGTGAGTTTGGTGTGGAAGAACTTGACTGGCCTGCACAGAGTCCTGACCTCAACCCGAGAGAACACCTTTGGGATGAATTAGAGCGGAGACTGCGAGCCAGGCCTTCTGTCCAACATCAGTGTTTGACCTCACAAATGCACTTCTGGAAGAATGGTCAAAAATTCCCATAAACACACTCCTAAACCTTGTGGAAAGCCTTTCTAGAAGAGTTGAAGCTGTTATAGCTGCAAAGGATGGGCCCACATCATATTAAATCCTATGGTTTAAGAATGGGATGTCACGCATGTTCATATGTGTGTGAAGGCAGCCGAGCGAATACTTTTGGCAATATAGTGTATCTGGATCGCAAAAAATGTAAAGGCACAGGGCAGATAGCCTTGGTAGAAAGGTTGGACATCTCACCCACCACTAAAAATTACATGACCTGATCACATATAGGTGCCATAACAATGAACTTTCTATTTTTTGGGTGATTACTTTTGAACTGTGAGTCGTAGGAACAAAGTTTTATTTCAGCTGGATTCCTTGGATCAAGACCCATCTACCCATGGAGGCCACACCTCTTTACATCTAACTGGATTTTCATCAAGTTTTTTTTTTTTTTTTTTTTTCCAAAATCTATTATTTTACTACACCTGCCATTTTTGTACAGTCATTGTCACTATATTTTACACACAGCATGTCTGGACCATGCCACGAAAAGGATTATTTTTGGATTTTTGATAGTTGGTAGACTTTTGATAATTGGCTACCAAAGTTTAATCAAGTGCTGTGGGCGGGGCTTAGAAATAGCGTTTTTCCACTATACAGAGCTGAGCCGTGAAGGGCTGTGCCGGGCTGAGTGTTTCCATTGCTTATGGTACCAGCGGATCGGCGTCATAGAATTAGAGAGGTGCGCTCGTTGCCATGGAGTTGTTATAGTAACAAGAGGAGCTGTCAGTTGTTACATTAGCTTTTTGCTACTTTTTTTATGGACAAAATCTTGTTTGAATAAATTGCCGGCCAGTGGCTTTGTTATGGACTGGCTGCGGCACCGGTCGGAGTCAGGCGGGTCGGCCGCAGCACCGGCCGCTCACCTGTCATATCGGCAGACGTGACCGGGTGGGCGTGGTACCGGCCCGCCTGACGCCGACTGGTGCCGCGGCCGACCCGCCTGACGCCGACCGGTACCGCGGCCGGCCCGCCTGACTCCGACCGGTGCTGCAGCCGACCCGCCTGATGCCATCATCATCATCATCTTCACAGATGCTCTGCCATCTGCGCTTAGTAGTCACATTTCCATTTCCATTTGTAAGAAAAATGTAAACTAGGCTACACAACAGAAAAACCCAACAAAAAACTCAGCAAGCAAATCAATTTCTTCCATAATCTCTCCAGAAACTAACGTTTGTAAATAATAGCCCACTGGCTGACTGTTTAATGGTTGACACTTGTCACTTGTCAGTTTGTAGCAGCCTGGTTAACTGACATTCTAATGGACCAATCACGAAGGAGATCATATTTAGGCCCGCCTCCGCGGCCCCGTTCTAACCGAGCCAGCACCAGATGTCAAACCGGGCTGAAATCTTTAACGGTTGGTTCCCGGAACCAAGCGGGCTGGTGTAGTGGGAATGAATGCGGAACCGTGAATTTCACGGCACGGCGCGGCATGGCACTATAGTGGAAAAACGCTAAAAGACTACCATAAATCCTGAATGCATTGTGCTACTGTGCAAGAGAGCCATTGTGCCAGAGAACAAGCACGTCACCAAGTGTGTGCTGCTCTAAAATGAGTCAGAGTGGATCTGGCCTACAAAACAAGCCAATTTCAAGCAGTGATCCAAGCAAAAAAAATATTTCAAAGGATGCAGAACAACATGTGTTTGTTTAGGGCTGACTATTGGTCCTCTTTTTCAGCTCTTTTTCAGTTGCTTTTTAACTGGTGGAACTACTTTGTTTCACTATGTAACAGCTCTTGTCTGCACTTCATGTTGGTTCCTCCCCTCTCCCCAACTTCCCCACATAAAAAATTCTTATGCAACAGCAAAATTACTAACTACTAAGTCCAACTCTGAGGGGTATTCCACGAAGCAGGATTGGCAAGTCTATTGTTATTGTCTATTATTAGCAACGTGCGTTAGAGAGGACTGGGTCATTAACCTTAACCTAACATTCAGCCTTTGTTTTACAGATTCAAATCACTATCACCAGGATTTTGCATCTTTGCCACAGTTATCCACTTTATTGCTGATATCTGATATTCCATATAAGGCTGATGTTAGTCTCATCATATCAATAAACCCAGTATATGCAAGCAGATGTCCATGGTTTTAATTATTAGCCATGATATACTGTCATCAGAGTAAAATTTTTTGGATTTGATTTATAATTGTTTTGTTAATTGTGATTTTTGTTAAAAGTGATTGTCAAAAGTGATCTTTTGTAGAATTCCACTTTGCATGATTCAAGCTGCTCAACCTAACTAGCTCACTTTTATTTCACAAATCTTTTTTTTTTTTAATTCAAGTTGGAAAGTATTTTTTTTTTTTTTTATGGATGCGACTAAAATGTTTGTGCATAAGTCCACCCTGCTTGTGTGTAATAGACAAGCTAGAATTGCAAGATTCAGTGTCTTACTATAACAGTATGCTAAACAATGGAGTGAATGGCAGGGATATTTTTTGACTGGGAATTCCATTTCCAGACTAAATAATGAGTCGTGGGGGCTCCCTCAGGTCCTCAACCTCACCAGAGTGGCTGCCTTTCTTGTTGAGAGTGCTAGAATGAAGATTGAGGTATGAATTACACAGTCTGATGTATTGGATAAATGGTTTCGCAGTTACCATACATCTTCATTATGAGACCCTTATTGAATCAATGGTTCAAACATAATGGCAAGTACTCGGTTTAAAAAATGGTCCATGGAGAGACAGTGTGTTAGTGGTAGACTGATTTACCACTGCTAAGTGATTGATTATAGATTTTCCTATATTCTTTCCTAGTTTCTTCCATTCTGTTATGGTGTATACGCTAGATTTGTCTGTAACACTGTAAAGAATAATTGATGGTAACAGCAGTGATAATTACCTCTCATAGGTGGCTTTGCGGATGATTCTCGCATCTGTCTGTCAAACATATTCAACACTTGATGGTTGACCAGATTATCATGTAGTGTGAGTGGGCTCATGAGTCCCAATGGTCATTAAGAATATCCTGTATTTGGAATTGGTTCAAGACTGCACACAACTTCAGACCTGTCGGAGCCTGACTATTTTCCACCCACTAGTCTGATTTGGTTTGTCCAGTGCATGTGAAGCAGTGCACTGGACAAGTGGCATTTTAGAATAAATCTAGCAACAGCCAATGGGAGTTAAGCTGTTCAGGACCCAGTTATGTTCCAGTCACAAAAAATGTTGTAATTTTGGATTTCTATCGTAAACGCACTCACAAATTATTAGCAGTCAAAAACATTGATTAAAATACTTTATTCTGTGTTATTTTTCTGTCCATTCCAATGGACTGAGAATCTGAATGAGAGAAACCACCATTGGTAAAAATGACAATAGTAGCCTATTAAGAGACTTTTTTTATCAACAAACAAGAAAAAAAAAATTACTCACATTTAAAATGCAATTTTTAACAAAATTATTGATTAAAAAACAAGAGGTAAGTCCAGAAAGCAATATGTTCAAAGCCTCCTGTGTTGAATATTCTGTGTACATAATCATTAGGATTCCTATTAGCTGACTGTATCATTATAAAAGCAAATCAGAACAGTCAGAATAAATAAAAATAGGGGAATAAATAGCGAAAAACTATTTCCTTGCTGGCAACATACAGATCTCCTGACCATTCCGTTCCACATTTTAATTTTCCTATTACTTCACTAAGCAGAAGTTAGCCCAATGAGAGAATCTAGAAGAATGTCTATTCTGTTCATAGGTTTCACACTCTTCACGGTTAATCTGCCCGTCTACAGTACAGACAGTCATGGAATAACTAAACCTTATCAGATGAGGATCCCTGAGATGACATCAAAGCAGCAGTATAGTTAAGAAGTAACAATATCAAATGAACAGCAAGACAAAGATAAATACACAATAACAAAGATACAATGTCCAACAAAAGTGAAGGTTAACGGAATGAAAATAGAAATTAAACAGAATGATAAAAAATAGATTCAGTGAAAAGTAGACTAGGGTCCCTGTAATGGACTCATGCTGTGATACATTTGTACATTCTGCATCAGTAGGGCTAGCTGTTTTTATACCATGGTAAAAAAAAATCACTTTTACTTCAACATACCCTGCTGTTGAACAGTATTGAAGCCTTCAAGTATTTAAAACAAACAATAAGTCAGCTGTTCTTAAATAACAACGTTTTAGGTTGCACAGAATTTCAATTGCAGTATATAGCAGAGACAAATATGGAAATAATAAGTCTCTTCTTCAGCGCACACTGAACGAGCATAAATCATACGTTTACTGCCCCCATCAGTTCTGGCAGAATAAGTTACAGCCCACTGAAGGCTAAATCTACATGCTCTGATGTTCTGCAGCTGCTTACAGTGCCGCAGAAAAACAAGTACCATCTTATTTTTTGACTATTGGCATTGACTTGGTACCAAAGTATTGGTTCTTATAACATCCCTATCTGTAACTGAACAAGGAAAATTACCTTGGAAAAGACAAAATTATTCTTCAATAAGCAGGAATCAGTCATGGTTTTCATTGCAGGGAACGAATACACCTCACAGGAGCTCAAATGTGCTGTCTGTGCAAATTAAGTTCAAAACTCAAATAGCAACACTTGACACAAGTGTAGCGATAATGTCCAACACAAGAAAGTATTGTGATATCTTGCATTATTGGTTTATTGATCCACTCAGAGTTATTTTAGAATTTGTTTCAATACGTTCCGACTTGGAGTTCCTCTCAGTTGTTTATCTGAACTGCCCTGATTGGGCAACATTTCATGAGTTTGATTGGCTGACTCAGCCTCAAGACAACTTTGATCCATAGCCTTTCATCCTTGCATAAATGTGCTTTATAGTATAGAGAGATGTATTCTTTAAAGGGATAGTCAGCTAAAATATGCAGGTTCTCATTAAAATGGCTATTTTCATCATCCTGGGGTGTGAAAAACAGTGTACTCAGAATCTGTAGTTATATCTATGCTGAGACATGCCTGTCTGATGAGTTTCCCAGAACCCAGCAACCGCTTTTTGTGGGGTTGAGATTAAAAAAAAACTTTCATATGTAACAAGCAGGGTGATCCTATAAAACCGTGACCTCATTTTCAGATACTAGCTGCCAAAAGTTGAATTTGCATTGACATGTCAATCAGCTTGGGCCACTCCCACATCATACAGACAAGGATAATCTCTACACAGCCCCTCTGAATTATGTCACAGCAGAAGGTGCCTCAAAACAAGTTTTGTGTTACTACAGTTATTGAATTTTTAGTTGTCGGATGATCATATGAACATGTGAAAATAAAAGGCCAGATTTATAAGTTTAGTTGTCAATCCTTTTAGAGCAGAAAAGAACTTCTTTAATCCCCAAAACATTCTGTGAGGCCCTTTTCAATTATGGACAAGCTAATGGTCCTGTCATAATAATACAAGTGTATGTGTATTTGTGTGTGTATTTGTGTGTGTGTGTGTGTGTGTGTGTGTGTGTGTGTGTGTGTGTGTGTGTGTGTGTGTGTGTCTGCAAGATGCATTCAATTCACATCTACTGTTTTTATTTACTCCAGAGTTGTGAGCAAAGTTAATGAATTCTGCTTTCATTAAATATTGCTAAGTTACATAAGACAAGGAGACATTTGAATATATTGATATGCCATGCCATTCATCCTGGTTATGACTGTTTATGTGGAGTAGAGACCAGGCAATAGAAGGAGCAACCCAATTATCCCTGATTGCTACATAACAAACTGGAATAACGAACTTGAAAGAGCTGTCACTTTATCAAGTAAGTAGCACAAAATCAGCGTGTTTGAAAGTTGAAAGGGGGTTCTTAATGAGAGTAAATGTGGTCTGGAAATAGATCAAATAACATCCTGCATGACAAAGTCACTCCTTGTCAACAGCGAATGGCAGAAACACAGCATAAACCAAATTGTACACTCCACTGAGATCAACAAGGTGCTGGCTTTTTTGCTTTGTTCTTAGTCACTCTTTGTGTGTTTATTTGTTTTTTAGGGAATGCTTGCACTGTGCAGTAACAATTAGTATTCCTCTGTTCAAGCCTTCCACAAATGAAGCCACACAGGCCTGGATTGTTTGGTCGAGGTTGTATCCACCCCAGATGTCGCAATGCTCAGAATTAATGTGGATTAACATGACGCAGGAGGAATGCTAATGTTATCTTCATCCTGCTCCTGATGGCCAGACAATTTAATTGCTGCAAAAAAGTATAAAAAATGTAATCCATAATTTCATATTTATCATAATAGCCTCTGGCTGTGAGAGGGAAAAAAACGGAAACTCTGTTTTTCCCGCCCTTTGCCCTCGTTAGAACTCTCTTGGCTGCTCCGGCATCTCCTGATTATGAACAGAGGCTACCTTGGCGCGCAACTTCATTAAAATCTATTTAAATCAACTTCAACGCAAAGTGCTCCTTCTTCCAGCATGTACGAACGCAAAGTCTCTGGGAACATCATTAGAGAGGAGGATTCGTGTGTGTGTGTGTGTGTGTGTGTGTGTGTGTGTGTGTGTGTGGTACTTCCTCTAAGTTTGGATAACAAGCTCCTTCACAAGTGTCAACACCCCCAACCAATTGCGTCCGTGTTACTGTAATGTGCCTGACAGGCTGAGCGACTGCTTTGCCACTGCCTTGATCCGGTTGTTTTGTTCCTGGATTCAGCGGGCGTGTTCACACTACAAAGTGGCCCTCGGTGCCCTGAAGGTAGACCTACCGTCTGGGTCCCAGTAAATATGTCACCCACAGGGAGAGGCCTTCAAATAACGCTACGGAGTCTTGCCTGCTAAACTTCCCATTAACTGGGAAGCAATCCTCTGAACTTTGCTCAACCTCCGCACTTTCCCCAAACATGTGTGCCTTAGCTCAAAATGATGCTTCAGATCTGATCCTGCTTTATTTGAGCTCCTTTTTGCCACTGATGCAGAGCAGCGGTGCATTCTTAGGCGGTAAAGTGCACTAACTCAAAGTCCGATGCAGTTTGACTTGAGGCTAAATGCTCACTGGGGGACACTTTGAAATGAATGTGTCAAAGGTCTGTGATGCACAAAAAATATGCAGCAGATACCCAAGTGGTTACTTATGCGATGTCCTCTATTAGAGTTGAGGATGTTGCTGTGACTGGATAATGATGTCTGCCTGCTTGCCTGCCTGCCACAAAAAATGTGACAGAAACCCAACGGGATTATAGTGGTAATGTTTGCGTTATATTGCAAATGTTATATTTGTCTGTTGACTGCCAAGTCGCTAGATGATTTTGTGTGCTTTTCTTGCAGATCTCTGCTGGTTCATTTGGAGAATGGTTACTTTGGCCGTGGCTTCGACCAGTTCTGCCCACAGCTATACCACTACAAAACCTATGTGGATAACATTCATAATGCCAGCAAGGTGCTCAAGGTATGACAGCTCACTCAGTAGTTGGTAGTCACACTTTTTCATGTAAGTCTGCCAATGCACTGATGTACAGCTTACAAGCGTTTGCGTTATCACAATCTGAAACAGATCAGATTAAATGAGACTAGACTAGACTGAAGCTCCTGTGGGAAAACTAGGCCGTTGCAGCAGCAGTTTGTAAGGGATAGGTCCAAAAAGAATAGAAAATAAATAAAATACAACAAGTGCAGGTTTTATAAATTAGGATTTAGCCTTTATGTTTTTGTTTCTTTTTTTAGCCACTTACACGATAAGTTAAGTGGAATGATTAGAAATCAGTGGCTGGATAAAAGGCCATGCAGTTAGTAGTAGTGCCATGGGATTGAGGGATGCACAGAGTAGGATAGAAATTCAACTGAATTTGCATAAAATCTTGTTGTTTTAACAAAGATTATGCTGTAAGATGTTTCAATGCTTCAACTACACGTAAGCTCCCTGTGAATAGGTTAACCTGTAATTTTGCAAATATTCAGTTTTTTCCTGATAACTCCCATTAATTCCCATATATTCCTGTTAATTCCTATGGAAAGTTTACAACTTCGAAATTTCCTGTAATTTTGCAACCCTACATGGAGAGTCAAAGGCACTTTAATTCATCATCAATCCATAGAGATTTCTTAGACCTTGCTGTAAATTTTTTCAAGGGAGAAAACTAATTTACCACAGCCCTGAAGAGAATCATGAAAATATCTGTTGTGTCAACTCAGTCATTTTTGTAACAGCTCTTGTACACGGCCTTAATGACTGTTTTTCTCGCTAAAGCAACCAAGTTGTGATCGCTACATCCAACTGTTTTGGAAATAATATTGATGAAGTGCTCAGGGATGTAGGTAAGAATGACCTATGCATGTCTGGGTCATTATTATGTTTCATTAACTTCATCTGCTCTTCTTTTTACTGGAATGGGAATGGGAAGTAACATCTCCTCCAAATATGTTTTTGTCCTTGTATAGTCACGGATTGATATTTCAGAGGAATCAGAATGTGTTTTTGTTAAGGCCAATATATTGATGTTGAGGGGATGTATTTGTAAATACGCTTCATGTGCCTTGTTTCTTAAGCTGCTCATATTGAAATGAGTATTTATCATATCCTTTATGAGTATACTGCCAGATTTTATACATGTCTGCTGTGCAACTGGTGACTATATTTTACCGTTATAAGTTAGCATTAGATATTGATTAATTTGAAGTTTTCATTTTTATGCACAATGTAATTGCTAATGTAAATGCTATTTCAGATAATGTTATTTAATCAAGACAGTGATCTGTGTGGTACAGATTTTGAAATCCTGCTCACACAAGATTCTATTCCACTCTTGCACAAATGTAATTTTTTGTTTCACTCGTGCCCAAATTAAATCCCCATTATCGATCAAATTATTGTTGTTAAGTTGCCTTGGCCTCATTGGTAGGTGCTGTCATGCTTAAAAGAGACGTCAGTCTGAGATATGGTATATATTTTATTCAGAAAATCACCAACCATGGATGTTTAGGTGTGTTGTAACATATAAGAATATATAAAACCCTACCACAGTGCATTTAATAGCAGGACGTCCTTGCTGTATTTATTTATTTATGGAACTTTAGATCATGTTCTTGTCTACCAGTGAAAAGCTTTTCACATTTTTTTTTTTTTTTTTAACGGTTTATAGTCAAAATGATTAATTGATAAATCAAAAAAGTAATTCATCGATTCATCACCAATAACAGTAACTGTTAGTTGCAGCACTAGATTTTGTGTTCTTTTTCTGTGTTCTCTCTTAGCATAGCGAAGAGAACGACTGGAGTAGATGGAAATATTAGAAAGCAACAGAAAAATAGACTTAGCAGATGTGATTCCCGGTTTTGGTTTATATCTTTTTTTAATGAGACAGTGTAGATTATATTAATTATGCTACCTTGTAATCCTCTTGTTCCAAGCTTGGCAGTAGCAACACCAATGCCACCAATGCACCACCATTGGTCACAGCTATCAAATGGTAGTGGTAGACTGTACATTTAAAGGGTGTCTTTATAGTCTTACTGGAAGCTTACTCGTTTTCGCATTACTGTGTCAAATTCTGACTCAGATTGGAAAAAATTCAACTAGAGAGAAGGCCTCTTTGCCTCAATTTGTGCCGCCTAGAGCAAAGTTGCATCATCTCACTCTATTTGCCTCCTTATATTGACTTTGCAGGGATTCCTGCTGTCACTACTTTATTTTATTTTTTCCCACATTCTATCTGAACATCAAGTTTGACTTGGTGAGATGATATTTCTCTACACTGGATCATTTTCACCTTGTGCTACATATACAGTCACAGTTACCACCGTAAAGTTTCAAGTACCAATAGTGGCTAGCAAGTTGTTTAAAAAAAATCTTAATATAACAAACTGTGGAAAGTCATGTATTCATTTTTATGTATCAGAAGAATTTTACCCCTTTCCATTTACCCATTATGAGAGTCCAGAACATTGTCTGCACATACCCAGGGCAGGCTGCGGGGTCGTTTTCAATCCTCATGTGACATGTTACTTCATTTGAAAAAATAGTTGGCTTGATGCAGATAGGGATATAATTGCTAGATAGTAGAATTGTCCTGTGTCGTGGATGCATTTTAACCGTCTTTACCTCCAGGTTTTCATTGATGAGCCTACTGGGAGTGAGCAGCAGTAATAACCCAGTGCTAGCTAACGTGTTCTTATTCATCAAAGCTACAAAGATAATATTGTCTTCATTAAGAGGAAGACTGCAGAATATTGTTTGATTGCATTGATTATGGACTGTGCCATGCTAGTTTGCACTGATCTCTCCTCTGGCTCGGCAAACCAGGTCGAAATGTAATTGGCTGCACAGAGGACAATGTGTTAGTGACAAGCATGCTAGTTTACTCAGGTGAACAGTGATGAGTCTGTCCCCTAATAATTCAAACAGAAACTGAGTTTACTGTAAGAGTTTAAAGTCTGAACCAAATCTGATTATTTATTTCTGCAAAATATACTGTAAATATACTGTTTCTTAGTTAAATGAATCCCTTCTTGCCTGTCGTAGATTTTGTGTTAATTCTCCTTTTTCTGCCAAAGGTTGGTACGTTTTTGGCACCAACTGAATGAAGGTGGTCCTACCAAGTACCATAACATAATTATTGTGCCAGATTTGATTATTTTGTATCTATTTTAATATCTAATTTGTTGTCTCTCGTGCACGTAAAAATATTCTAAAAACTATGATGCAGTTGTATAATAATACTAAATTTAACTACTTATAAGAAAAAGTAAAAAGTTATGAAGTACAAAGTACAGTTGAATAAGGATGGATAAGGTAGAAAAAAAATGTAACCAAGAAAAAACAGCCAAACAAACAAACAAACAAACAAAAAAGGCACAAAGTAAAGCAGAATACCAGCTAAGGCAATACAGTTAAGGAGTAAATGATCAAATTGGCTATTGAAAAATTGCTTGTTCACTGAAGTGGTTTTTAAGAGATTTGTAAGATAAAACTGATAGTTCCTCAAGGAGCACATTCCAAAGCCCTAAGTCCAGTCACGTTTTGTCTTTAGCCTGGATTTAGGAACAACCAGGTGCATCCTCCCTGAGGATCTGAGGCGATGTTGGGAACTGTAAGGTCTGATATGTTATGGGGGGGCAGCCTAAGCTGTGTGTCAGTAAAATCTTAAAATCAAAACTAAAAGTAACTTGTGACCGGTGAAGGTCTAATATGATCCCCCTAAACCAAGCAGCTGCAATGTTCACTTCAGCTTCTCAAGGTCTTCCATAGTTAGACCTAACTTTAGGAAGTTTCAAAACACAGGTCAAAGACATATAAGTTCAAGGGACATCCAATACTGGATATCTGTGTGGTGAGCAGCCAGCATTGCAAGTAGGTCAAACAGCCAGTGTTGCTAAGTATCATCAAGGTGTAGTTTTGGGTGTAATCTTTGTGGCAATGGAAAGAAATTTCTGAATAATATGACCATTGGGGAAGCATATAAAGCAAACAAACAAACAAACAAACAAACAAACAAACAAACAAAAAAAAAACAAAAAACAAAAACAAACAAACAAAAAACAAGGGGCCAAGGACTGACCCCTTGGGGACACCATAAAAATGAGCTGAGACAACCTATTCCCACCATAACAGAGAATGTTCTTTTAGACAAATATTGATTAAATAATTTAAAAACATCATCAGTGATAGCAAAGGGTAGTTTGGAAATAGATCCATATTTGATACAACAAACATCCAGATAAGGCTTTTACAAGAGCAGTTGAATTACATCATATGTTAAACAACTGGGTATGGTTTATAATTGTTAATCTCTCTCTTTTCCTGGTAGCAACTGTGAATTATAAATCAGACATATCAGTTGTTCTTGCTAACTTTGTGTGCATGCTATCTATTTCTATCACTTAATTATATATCTAGAGGTATGTATTTTGAGGAGTTCTGAATCTGCATCTTTATAGAGATAAGGATCTTCAGTTTTGATATGTACATATGTATGATATGTAGATATCATATTGATATGTCTATCTATCTATCTATCTATCTATCTATCTATATATCTATCTATCTATCTATTGATATGTACATATATACGTGTGTGTGTGTGTGTGTGTGTGTTTATACTATCTACTACTATCTATATATAGATAGATAGATATAAATATATTATTTTATTTTATTTTATTTATTGATGGATGTTTAATATGCTCAGCTGTGATATCCTGTATTAATTTTCACTATTTGAAGCCAGCTTTCCTGAAGCTTCAAGAGCAACACTCAAATAGTGTCCACACAGAGATGGACATTGCATGTTTTTACACTGAGTCAGCAAACTTTGACACTAAATCCAAGTTGTCAGCTTTCAAAGGTGTTTAATTTCTGCCTTCAGTTCATTTGACACTGGTACACCTCCTCACCTAAATAACTGATTCCTCTCACATTGTACCAATCATTCCACTGACTCACCAGCTGTCTGCTTCACTATGTCCAACTCCAGCTACCGCAGGCATAATGACCAGCTAAACAGCTGTGTGTGAGCAGCACACACACCATAGCTGGCCTCTTAAGTCAAGTCGCATACACTGCAGTGCTAATGCAATGAAAGAATAGAGCTTTACTCGTGCAGGTCTATTTAAATACAGGAGCTATGTTTATTTTGATGACTGACATGGATGACAAGATAACGCTTTTTTTGTCATCCAAATGTTGACACATACTCATGCTGACATGGTTTTCAAATGCATATTTAATGACAACTGCAGCTCCCCCCATACCTCAGCCGGCAACCTGGAATAATGAGTGACAACAAGGTGATTTGTGGGTTTGTCAGTGAGAGTACTCACGCAGAAAGTGACATGAGATTCAGGGGTTGTCTGGGATTGTGTCATGTCCGCCATTCTGCTAGCTGGATGCAAATGCTATTACAATAAAAGATATGGATATGCATTGTGGAGCCAAATGAGATGATAAAGACAGACTGGCTCCCGCCATTACCATGTTAACTGTTCCTGATGAAAAACAATTGGTCACTACATCATATAACAAAACCACTGTCTGTCTGTTGTTTTAGATCCAGCTGAAGAGGAACAAAGCCTTCAGACGCTTTAAGAAACTGCAGGAAGACAGACCGGAGTTTAACAACTGTAAGCTGGAGGAGCTGCTTCAGCTTCCCACTCAGCGCATTCATCAGTAAGAGTCACAGCCCCTAATTAAAGGAAAAATCCCCCCTAAAACACTTAAAACACTGTTAGGAGCTTTTGGTGATGCACCCTACATATCTGGGCCCATATTTTTCTTATTCCTGTGGATAACTGGCTAAATGTAGTTGGTGTCATGTTACATCAAACTTCCAGCACAGCTTTGCTCTTTCTCTCCTCTGACTTTTTCTCAACTAGTAAAACTGACTACACTACAGCTGTTGCTCTTTATACATACACATTTACACATGCAGCTTGCTGAAAGGTAGTCAGTCTGAAGTACATTACAGTCCTTAAGGTAGAGTGAGTAGGATTTGTCGGTTACACTTAGTAAACACAACATTCAAAATTGGCCCCTCCTCCCGGGCAAAACTAAAACGTTGCTCCTCTCCCTCAGTGCTTGCCAGTGGGTGAAAGCCAACCCCACATTCACTCTGGTTATGGAACAAACTTTGTCTGCTTGACGTCTCTCTGGGCTATATATTTTTTCCGCAATCCGTGGTCCTTGTCCATGATTTTCATAGGTCCCTATTAGATGTTGTGCTATTGCTCTCGCACTGCGCGCTGTTATTAGCTGGTAGCTACACACCCACTGCCCAAAGGCTAATGTCCAGAAAAGTGGCAGATGGCCACCCACCCAGAGCCAGGTTCTGTTTGAGGTTTTTCACTCTGTTAAAAGGGTTTCTTCCTCGCCACTGTCATTAGGTAGATTTCCATCCACCTGTTTTTATTCACATTTTCAATTTGTGCATTAAAAACCCGAATGGAAACACTGAAAATTAAAAAAAAATCTCAAAATATTACAAAAAAAGTTTTTACGCTTGGAGGTTGTGGAAAAGTTGGTGTATCCATAAAAGGAAAATGCAAATAAGTGCTATAGAAACAGGTTTAGCGAATGAACGGTGACATTCATAATCACGTGACTTACGCTCCACTGTACAGACGAAAAATGACAACAACACCTGGTATGTTTGGACCGAAGAAGAGACTTTAACTTTTTTTGAACTAATTAAAGAAAACAATATTCCCCGCTTTTTTACGCTACGTCTTTCTTGGTCTCTTCTGTTGCTGTTGTTTCTTTTGATTTTTGACTGACGAGCCTGCAATATGTCATCACGTTGCGCCCTCTTCTTCTGCAGTGGTATAATGTCACCCAGCTGGAGAATCAGCGCCACCTGTTGCTTACCTCGATGAACCAACTCAAATATTCGCATTCGCGTTTCAAATATTTGCATAACAGAAGTGGATGGAAACGTGCATAAATTCGCATTTTCTTTTGCCGATTTTCTGAAAATTTGGTTAAAATTTGTGATATATATCTGGATGGAAACCCAACTGGCACCACTGTGCTTGCTCATGGGGGATCATGGGAATAACCAATATATGTTGGGTTTCTGTAAAGCACTTTGAGATAACTTCTATTATGATTTGACCCTATACACATAAAACTGCAATGTTGGGTAGTAGTGGTGTTACAAGTAGCGATGTTACTAGTTTAACTACATTTCTCAGTAGCGCGGTCGCAACGTTGCTGTTTTCTAAATCAGATAGCTTTTTAGTAGTGAAACTATTTTACTGGTCAAATAGTGCGGTAGTGTACACAAAAGCTACATTTTCCCAGGCATTTCTAAACCTTAAACACGGAGGAGCTTTTGGTGCAGTTTGAAATCTAACTAGGAGCAGCAGGTGACGTCGCCGCCACTCATAGACCTGTACGTGATGTTGCATACCTATCCTTCCGCTGATGCGCAATTGTCTGCTCAATCAGGATGCCTGGCCTCCGTATCCACTAATAAGGAAAAAACTTCTCTCTCTCTCTCTCTCTCTCTCTCTCTCTCTCTCTCTCTCTCTCTCTCTCTCTCTCTCTCTATCTATCTATCTCTCCCTCTCTCGCTCTCTCTGTGTGAGACATCACACGTCATTTTTTGCCAAGTTGTTACTGTTGGGAGCAGGTTTCTTCTTTTGCTCCTGTGGTTTGAACCAATTTATTGAGTTTTAAGGTCATTTACACTTTGTCCTCCAAATGGGCCCTAATTTTAGCAGACATGCAAACACAGGTGTGTTTGCATGTGTGTCACACACACACACACACACACACACACACACACACACACACTAACATGTATACACACTTCCCCCACATTAGTATGTACACAACACCTGCTTTTTGTCATTATGTGAAGCATGTTGTTTGTTTTTGTTGCCGTGGTTTGTAGCAGTACAAGCAGAGAGAGCAGTTTCATAAACTATTGAACTGAACTTTTTTTGCCTGACTGTCTGTTTGACTGACAGTTTTATTGATCACTAAGATAGCAATGACTTGGAATGAAGTTGGTTCGATGTTAACAAAAAAAAGTAGCTTTGATGTAGTTAAGCTACATTTTGTCATTTTATTGTAGCTCAGCTTGCTACATTTCTCTGGTGGGTAGCTTCAGTGTAGTGAAGCTTCATTTAATATAGAGTAACTAGTAGCTTAGCTCACTACATTTTCTAAGCTTGCCCACAGTAGGCTTTTATTTTCGAAAGAAACTGATTATTTGTAAGTATTAAACTGATCAAAAATACAGCCAAGAAATTAGTATTACTTAGGGGTGTAACGGTACATGTATTTGTATTGAAAATTTTCGGTCCAGGGCGTTGGGTTCGGTACAGAGGTGCGCAGCACAGGTGAGTTACGAGTATAATAGGTGGCGGAACATATGTTTCGTTTTCATTTATCCATATCCACCTGCAGCTATACGTGCGAAACAGTAGAAGGCAGCAGTACACCATGGAAGCGTCTAGTCTCTCGAAGAAGAAGCATAATAAGCTACACCTGAAGCATGACCTGAAGCCTGAGCACTGATGTCATGGCTACTAAGGATGGAACGATGAACCGCAATGCAGTTAAAAATCGATTTTTTTTGGGCCACAATGTACGTCAAGGAAAATGGAAATGAATCGCGATGCTCTTTTAGACCACCAGAGGGTGTATCATATTTACTTTACTTTCTGAAACACGTGTTTCAGCATGTGACAGTGTCACGTATTTGAAGGTCATTGATTGAACGGAACAGAAATGGATGTGGTTGGGCCCATAGGCGGAAATCCAGGGGGGGTCGGAGGGGACAAGACCCCTCCATCCATAAAGTCCCCCCCCCCCCCCCCCCCCCCCCCCCCCCCGAAAAAAAACAAAAACAAAACATTGTTAACACTAATAAATAATTTTATATAATATAGTAATATTCAATGAAAGCACAATGCAAGCAGTGCTATTTATAAATGTAAAATAGCGTACTGTATCAAAAATGTACCGAATCGAGACCTCAAAATTGTGATTTTTGTGTATTGTTACACCCCTACTACTACTGTTTGACATAGCTGCTTTTTAAGTACAACACACTGTTACTTCATTCTTAGGTAATGATACAGATGTGTTCATTTGGTACCAGACAAATTATATACACTTAATTTAGTGCAAATGAAAAGAATGGTGCTGTTAACTGAAGTAAAAATTATCTTTCTTTCAGTTGCTACAGTATGTAGTACACTGGCATTTCTAAAGTTCAGTTTTAGTTTAAAAATACCCAAAAAGAAACAGCTTTCTCCAGACAAAAGATATGAACATTTCTGTGATGGTATACAGATAGCATTTGTGTGCATGTTGCAGTAGTGCTTTTCCAGAGTGGAGAACACTGTTGTAGTTGGGTCACAGATTTCATGCTTGAGCTCTGTTTTGCTGTTTTGTTGTTTTCCTCTTACCAGTCACCCACTGCATTTCACAGCGCAGAATCCCGGTGACAGATGTAATTATTATTATTTGATGTAACACCCATGTAAGTACTCAGACTGTCCAGAAACTGTCAAAATCTCCTTTGTTAAGCACCAGTTTTTGTTGGTTGTAATTTCATGCGGTCTTGATCTTGCTTGTTAATTAGTGGAACAAGAGGAGAAATGGGCCGAAGCATGCTTTCCAGTGTGGCAGATATCATGACACTGGTTTATCAAGCTGCTGCTTGTATCTTAATTAGGTCCTTCTTGTCTTCTCATCTCTCCAGACGTACAGTAGAGCACTTGATATGTTACATTCATCTATCATGCAGTAAAGACGTTTTCGCTAAGATAAGGTAACCCCTCACCTTAACATCTGTGATACAGACTATTCCTGTATGACTAACTTATGTTCATTTCCTCCTCCACTGAGGAGAGGAGAAACGCTCACCTGAATTAGTGAGGTGCTGGCTTACTGGGTAGACATCAGAAGGATGAGAGGGAAGCCGCACACATAACTCTGATACAAAAGTTTTTCTTTTCTTAGATATCAAATGTTGCCGTCTTCATTGAAATTACAGGTACATGTAAGGCCAATGCATAAGTAGTCCCACGATTATTCCACTGGACAAAATCCTAAAATCTGTGGCAGACTTTCTAAAATCTGCAATTGGAAAAAAAAAAAAGATTTTCTACAAACTTAGAAGAGAGACCATTCCTACTCTGCGGTTCCCTTTGGCACTCATGGTGAGTATTCCCTGTGAGAATTATGAATGGCATTTTTTTTTTTTTTACCTCCAGAACCCATTTCTACTGTATTCCACAGCTTGTCTACTATTCCACAGACAGCCCAGACTTCTGTGAAAAATTCTGCTATTGGAAAATCCTGGGGGGTCTACATAAGAAAATTCAAAAAGGGCCCGATAGTGAACGAAGAGAATACTACTTAAAATAGTATTAAATCTTAATGTAAAATGTAATAGAGAAAATAGAAAAAAATCCATTCATCAAGTACCCTAATTAGAAAAACATGAATTCTCAAGACTTGAATCTTCAAGACCTTAGCACAGTAAGTAGAAGGATGACAAAACATCTGCCTTCTACTTACTCTGCTCAGGTCTTGAGACTTGGTTTAGGGTTAGGGTTAGGGTTGATTAAGGCACTTGATGAATGAATTTTTTTCTATTTAAAGTATTTGTTTTTTTATCACACAAATGTCCATTCTGCATTTTCTAATTTGTCTTGCAATACCTTTATTTAGATTATCTAGGTTTGATGTAGAAATTATGTAGGTGATGTAGAAAATCAGAGCAAAGGGTGGCTATTTTGAAGAAACTAGAATATAAAACATGTTTTCAGTTATTTCACCTTTTTTTGTTAAGTACATAACTCCACGTGTTCATTCATAGTTTTGATTCCTTCAGTGAGAATCTACAATGTAAATAGTCATGAAAATAAAGAAAACGCATTGAATGAGAAGGTGTGTCCAAACTTTTGGCCTGTACTGTATATATATATATATATATATATATATATATATATATATATATATATATATATATATGTATATATACACACACACACACACACACATTGATTTTATCCTGAAGAAGGCAGTATGTGCCGAAACACTGATATCCGGTTCCTCCTTCACAGCACTGGCTTATCTTCCTCTTATTTACTGCTTTTGGCATCCTGAAACAAGAGAACCGTCCCTGTCTCATCTGAAGCTGCTGACCACAGTTGTATTTGATTTTGACAGGTACATAGTTGGCCTTGTTTGCCCCAGCTCAGACCTCACTTCCTCAGTCCTTTTTTTCTGCTCAATCCCCATCATCATCATTGATTCCTCTGTCAGTGAAACTCAGGAGACTCGAGGGAAATGTCTAATTGTATGATAATTTTAAGTGGAGCGGCCAGATAATCATCCATGGCTGGCGCCTTACCTTGCTCTGTCTCCACGGCTGGGAATAGCAGGAAATTGTTGTCACTTATCGCCATTCAAGGATGATGGATGGCAAGCAGGGCCTGGAGTAGGGATACTTATGGTGCTGCTGGGGGAGAAATAAAATCATTGCCTTTATTAAGTGGCATTCACTAGAGCTGGCTGGGGCAGTCGCCGCTGTCCTCCCTACTGAGCTTGCCATTATGACAGTGATGGGGTCTCGAGTTGATTGTGGCGGTGAATAGAAGCCCTCTCTGTCTGTATTGGCCGTGTTTGTGTCGATAATAGAGATGTAGCTCTCATAGTGATGGCAGCAATTGGAGACCTTGGGATGCAGCTGCTCTGAGCTGAGCACCATTTAGTGTAACAGGGGAGCGGCCTGGTGGTTGGCTCATTGTCATGAACATGCATGCTCCAAGTAGAGGGCGCACAACTCTGGGAGGTCTTTGGGTCATTGCCATGCTTCCTAAGCATTGAGAAGAGCTTAGATGTGTGTTGTACCGACCATTTATTTGTCAAGATGGGATTTAGAATTGACTGATCTGAGGTAAGACTTGGATAGTTTCATCATCTCCAACAGCTTTATACAGTAGGCTCCACTAACACAAGGTCACCATTTTGATTAATTTTTGTAAGCTTATGAAAAAATCTCGAATGAAGTATCTTAAGTGCCTTTTCTCCTATGTGGTCCACAGTTACTAAGTTGTATTTCGGTTAATAATTGATGTTACTTTGGTTAATTGGTTATGTTGTCTGTAGTGACCTAGTAGTTCATTGCCAATTTACTTCACCGATGCAGTGAAGTGAAGCTTGCACTGAATCGATGCACCTCAATCGTAGATGCTCTAAGACATTGTTTTGTTGTTAATCATTAGTTGATTCTATTGACACCAAATGTAGAGAACATGCTTCAGAGTTCAATAGAGAGGTTCAAGATTCTGATTATTAAATATGAGGTATTCACAGACAATTGGCCCATACAGACTTGAAAGACTATTATTTCCCTGCAGTATATTCACTGAAAAGTGTCCAATTCAAATTTGCACTCTGATTTGAAGTTGACTCAAGGCACGCAATAATGAAAGCTCCAGTAATTCTGCAGTTTGACTGAACAATGTCTCCTAATATCCACATTTGCAGCAAGTTACATTCTCTTTCAGCAAAATCCCAGTTAGTCACCCTTTTAGAATAAGATAAGACGCTCTTCACAATCACTTCATATTACAGTTTAATTGCTGAAGTTTGGAGAGCAGAGTATTTCCACTCTTCCTGGCTTTACTATGGATGTGCATTCCTTTCTTTTGAAGATATTAAAGTTGAGTAATTACCCACAAGCCTATGCCATGTTCACTAACCCGTGCAGAAGCCTGACAGCGCCTGTTGTCTCTTAATTAGAAATTTGAATCCTTAATGCACGTATTTAAAGCAAAATAATTAGACAGATATTTTCCCCATCTTTTCTTTTTTACTGACATGTGTGGAACTGCCCAAATGACCCAACATGTCTGCCAGGAGAGAATGAGAAAAAAAGACTGCATATCATCATGCATATTACAAAGGAATTAGCGTCTGCTGCTGCGACAGTGGCGGGCGCATCCCCTAACTAGGCCAGTGCATGCTTTCTAATGCTGCATTCTTCATTAGAATATCTGAACTGTTATAAATGTGGTTCAGATTACGTTATTGTCTCATTATCTTCTCTTTGCTTTGCCGCTAATGAGCAGGACAGAGCAGCTAAACGAGCGAATTCCGTTTACATTATTTGGAATGTGCCGTAATAATGCTCATTAGAGTGCTCCCTTTTTGTTACGCAGTCACTTTAATTAGATTTTCCTCTCCCCTCCCTAATAAGGACGAGGGCATCCATTGCCGATAATGCCTGTAATGTATTTGTTATTACACGACGAGACAAGGAGAGGAAGAATTGAAATTATTTCTCTTTTTAAGTGTGTCTTAATTGAAGGAGGCTTAATTGGAGCTTGTTCGGCTTCCATTTAATTTCTAATGAGTAATAGACTACACCAGCGTTGCTGTTCTCTTTCCCTCACTCTGGAGACTCAGCAGTGTTCTAACTTACTGTTCTTCAGTTCAGCTCCTGGAACTCCATACTAGTATCCGCTACAAGGTTGTAGCGGCTGATTGTATTGCTGAGGAAGTAAAATGCTGAAAAAGCATCTTCAATTTGTCACACTATTTCTTTTCACAATTGGGCTTAACACTACAAGTTGTAATTGAACTCACTGAAGGAGATATGTGGATAATTTTTATTGATTCCACAAAACAAAGAGTATGGTGCTTGTTCTGTATATATAAAAAGAAGTGACACTGAATTCACTGATGTTTTGTATTGTGTTATGGCGAGTGTTTTTGAAATCATGACATGAAGTATTAATACTGCAAACTTAACAACTGAATCCTGATTAATCAAGAAATCATGATCAAATTGACCCAAGAGTCTGGATTAATTGGAATGGTCAGATCACTGGTGATTCCCACCCTTAATATCTACACACAAGAATGGTTGAGTTGTGGGCTTCCTCACAATTACCTCCCACAATGACTTGTTTTAAAAGGAAACAAGCACAGCTTTTCTCTCTAAACACTTTGGCCCAGATGGCTAGAATGTAGTGTGTGAGTGAGCAAGGTTAAAGCTGCACTAGGTGAGACAATAATGTAAAAGTCCGTCCTTCATATCATCCTAAATCACAAAGTGGGGCTACAGTAAGAAAGAGACAGTATCAATTTATTTACTTTATTTGCCATATACATTGACATGTATTAGGAATTTGTCTGGGTTAGGTTAGGGTTAGTATGGCACCCTTAACACTAGGGCTGTAGTCAACCAGAGAAAATCTTGGTCGACTAAAGTCCTGAAATTTCGACCAAAAGTCGACTAATCGGGGGGCAGGGAATACAAAAAAAAAACAAAAAACTATTTTTAGATTAATTAACTGGACAGTAGCCTGCCTGCTAGCCTTGTCCGCCTAAATGAATTATAAATAAACATAAACAACAAGTATTTGCAGTATATTAAATAATTTTTGACTGAATTATTTTGCACTGAATGATCATACTTGCCAACTCTCCCGATTCACGCGGGAGACTCCCGATTTTTAACCCAATCTCCCGCAATGCTCCCGGTCAGTAATTTCTCCTGCTAATTTCCTGATTTTACAGTGAAGGAAACAAGTCAGATTGTGGGGCGTATTTGTCGCAGTATCTGGCCATAGCTGCCAACATTCCTGTTTTTTCCAGCTTTCTCATCTCCTGCCGCGCTCTCGTTTTGTCTTTTCTCCCCGGAATCTCCCGGAATCTACAAGCCCCAACTTTGTTTGTTAATAATAATGAGAAACGCACAATAACAGGTTTTATTTTGAAAGCTGAGACCGAAAGCCGCCGCAGCTCCGTTAGTTAACAGAAGCTGAAGCTGTTGTAAATCTTAACCGGCTCGGCAGGCACTAATATCCCCGCACATCTTCTGCTGCTCCCCACCACAAAAATCTCCCGGATTTTACTACTCAAATGTTGGCAGGTTTGTGAGTGACACCCTGGAGTTGGTTGGCTCTGACAGCGTTGCATCACGTGCACCTCAATATCACAGCCTATGATTTCCGTTTATGTCAAGCTGCCGTCATCGCGGGTGTGCGCGCCTGCAGTTATAAAACGATTTGACTAAAACTTTGAAATACGCCAATTCTGATATGTTTATACTCCAAACTGACGGAGCAACCTAATGCAGACATGTTAGCTTACTGTTTAAGGTGATATACCATGTTGGTTGTTGAGCTGTGATACACAAACTTTTGTTTTGCATTCGACTTTTTTTCCATCTATTTTGGTAAAATGATGCCACACCGACGACGTCTTTGACATGGTAGAGGACTAAATGTTCATTAAACGTTCTTAATTAAGCAAATAGTCGGAAAACCAGACCTAATTTTTTCTTCAATTCAGAACATACCGGCCTACCTATCTGTCTCCGCCAGTGGGTTGGTTGGGGGGGGGCGCAGGAGTCGCTCTCGTCACTCCCTGTCCAATCAGTTGCCTGCACGGCGTTAACGTCACATTTTCAGCTCGACTCAGCTCGACTCAGCTCGCTTGGAACCCCGGCTGAGTAGGTGCTAAAATGGGACCTGCTAGCAGGTACTACCACCTAATGGAAAAGCTCTTAAACCGAGTAGAGTCGAGCCGAGTCGAGCAGAGTCGAGCTGAGTAGGTACTAGTGGAAAAGGGGCATTAGTGCTTTACTCCTGATAAAATTAACACGGCAAATAATCGACCAATCAGATTTTGGTCGACCAAGAACGTATCGACCAATAAATCGACCAGTCGACTAACAGACTACAGCCCTACTTAACACACATTTCCACAACCAATAACAACAATAATAATAATAATAATAATACATTTTATTTGTTATGGCGCCTTTCATGGCACTCAAGGTCGCCTTACAGTAAAAATAAATACAGAATACAGCAATGACAGAAAAAGCACAGCATAAAAACATCACAGAAAACACAGCATAAGAAAACATCATAGAAAATAGCATAAAAAGAAAACATCATAGAAAAATACTTAATTGGAGATTGTGACACCCACCCCACAATACAAACTACAACAACTATTTGTTCTATTGATTAAGGTACTGATTATATATATATATATATATATATATATACACATACATATACATATACACATACCCAAATATACATACATACATAGATATAAAATGGAACAGAACAGAACAATGACAATATACTAAAAAAAACAACGTCTAGGAAAAATATAAATACTTGGCATAGCAGTAGCAAGCAGGGGTGTAATGGTTCACAAAATTCTCAGACAGGCATTAACATTTTCTCACTTTTCTCTCTTGTTTAAACTCTCTCGAAGTTCAAACCTTTGTAGAAAAATAAGTCCAGTATTATAGAATGAACGCATTCTGTACTGTACAGGAGACACCACACGGAGGAGATTGATTGACAATGGTCTACTGTCCCTTAGCCAATCAGGACGCAGAACACAATGCGCAGGCTCTCCCTTAGCCAATCAGGATGCAGAAGACAATGCGCTGTTAAAAAAAAAAAAAAAAAAAAAAAGCATACAAAATTGCACTAAAAAAAAAATCCGCGAAACTGCGAGGCCGCGAAAGGTGAACCGCGTTATAGCGAGGGACAACTGTATTTGCCAGAGAAGTTTCCTTGAATTATAAAAAATAATTCATTAAAACATAATTAAGTATGATCTTTTTTAGTTTGAAAAATGATGGCACCTGACCCGTCTTCTGGGGTGTCCTCTTAGAAGCATATAAAACAAAAACACTAACAGCTTCTTAAGACTGACATCATAAAGTATGATCTATTTGATGATGAGGAGGACTATGGCAGTGACTTCCCATTTAGCGGTAAGATAATGTTACAGTTACCGTTACAGTTAGCCAGCTTTGTGGAGTCCCTGATGTCTGGCCGTCTGCAGTCAGAGCAACAGCTCCTGCTTCCCACAATTCATTCTCTATTTGAGCTTTTGTTTTTTGTACAAAGCAGGAATTACATTCTGGCTGAAATGGGCTGGAGAAGGAACAGTGTGCCGGGGCTCAGTGACACTAAACATGTTGTGAAAGCGTTTGACACCACAGAGTAGGCTCTCATATCCACAGCTGTAAATGTAGCAGTAGCCGTGGTGGTTTCTTTTGCCCAGTTTGAATCAGTTGGGAACAGCTGCGTCTGCAGAAATGCTGTGGTGATAGTTTGTAGCGTATATGTTGCTAACTTTTTTTCATCTAGTTCCACTTACAGTGTGGTGTCATCAATGTAAATGAGTTGTCACTCATTTCAGTTGGAACGTATTCTTGTGTAGCAGATGCGACACGCCGTTGGTTTTTATCAACCACTTTGTTTCCATGGCCTTATAATGCACAGGGAAACCAAAGTGGCTCCAAATGCTAGACCTGTTGGTTATTGGAAGACCTTCTGTCTCTGGTAGGATAATGACATTACCAGCCATATTGCATCAAGCTAGCTTAGCTTAACTTTGTGTGCCTCTCAATGTGCCTCACTGCAGCTGCGTTGCAGTGGTTTTCTTTGGGGATGGGAGGGGGAGACAGCACGCTGCCTGTTACATCGTGTTAGCTGCCTTGTTGGGCGGAGTGGCTCCGTTCTCTTTATACATCCATGACTGCCACAAAGAACATTTAAATAAAGAACACATCAATATGAATACATGTATTGTTACTCCCCTGGTAGCACGTAATACTGCCTACAGCTACAACAAGTAAAGCAAACTTCACGGCTGTTTACCGACTGATGATTCAAATGTCATTGTGATTTTTGTTGTATATCAGACTAACAAGATAATAAATAATAACATAGCCATACATAGGTTATACTAAGGCACCCTGCCCAGGTACAGTGTCTTAATAGCCGCCCAAGGGCTTTCTTTTGCTGTATTAAACTGTTTCTACAGTTTTACATCATCCATGTTGCAGGACACACTGCACAAAATATGGGCAATTGTCTAGCACAGAAAGCCCAATGCAAGCAAAAGACCTATCATCAGCTTTGTACATCAGGAATTTAAGCATCACTGTGCCTGGTTAATGAATGAAGAGACATCCAAATTTGTTTCCTAAACAGCAGTGAGCAAGCACTTGCCTCACAGACCTCCACCACTTCCATATTTGGTTAACCGATGTAACCTTTGCAGGATTTCTGGGTGATGAAGTCCTCAAATTACCTCTTGCCATGGGGCCGCCAATACTGAACGTTGCGTAGGCCTGCTTTCAGAATAAACAATCTGTTTTTATTTTATATTCTGAACATGCATTCATACAAGCACTTGCACTGTTATCATTCTCCCACACAACACATCCCTCATCGCACTTATGCCACCAAATGGACCAGTAGAAGTGGTGTATGGCAGCCAGTCTGCTACCATCACTAATGGCCTCTCTCTCTGGCACCGCTGTGTCTCTAAAACAAGCCCAGACTGCAAAAGAGTAAGGAGGCAAAGCAGAGACAGACACAGTGGAAATCAATGTCAATTGCCAATGCACCTCAAGGTCACAGAGTCTCACCAAACAGGATAAAGATTTTTGAGGAAGCTGACGCTCTCCCCAACTAGAACAACTTTAGGTGACTGGTCCACTTTTTTTTTTTTTTTTTTTTTTTTTTTGTTTGTTTTCTTTTGTTTTGTTTAAGGGGTGGGGGGGTCTTTATACTTCCCTGTCATACTTAATGGTAGAGAGTAATAAGAAAACCCTTATACTTGTTCTAACGTCTGTGGAAAAAATAATGGGTTAGATTTATTACACACACACACACACATACAGGTATACATACATATATGTGTGTGTGCTCGCGCGCCTGTGTGTGTGTTTAGAAAAACTTGTCCACTCTGTCCACTGACAGCGAATGAATCGCTAACGACAATGGCCACTAGACTAGCTAGAGTCGTCTTCACTGCTAGTGCTAGGTCTGCTGAATACACTGCTATAAATCTGTGCAGTTGTCAGAGAAGAAGTTTGTTTATTGTTGACTGTGTTGTTCACCATTTTGTTGTGATATCATGTATAGGTATTTTAGCAAAGTCAGAGCTTTATTACTTATGATGAGGATGATACTTACTTTTCCATATAGGAAGTTGGATTTATCCTAGTTCCGAGTTCAGTGGAAAGCTTCTTAATACAAGTAGGTGGTTGGCTGAAATTCCCACACTGCCTAGAAAGCAAATGAGCTGAACCCCCAACTACTCCAGTGGAACTTCTCAGTTTCAGTAGAAGCAGTTATAATGGGCAGTTCCTGGTGGCCTACAGTATCAGACTGCAGCTGGATTGGGCTGCTCTTGGTGGCCGTCTGGGAACAGTGCTGGGCAGCTCTGAGTATCAACGTGTGCATTCGTGGAAAAAAAAAAAAACACACACAAAGCACTGCAGACTTTCCTGGATGAAAAAGTAGAAAAAACAGCAGACATTGTTTACTTGTTCATTGACAACAACAAACCAATTGTTTTAGCCTTTGACATATAATTTCACGCGGGCTCTTTTAGCTCTGGATAGTGTCATTGTTTTTTCTGTTTAATACACCATGCAACCTAATTTGAAGCAGTATGGAGCAGATGAGACAAGGTGTTTGTTGTTTTGGTTCATTTCCACGCAGGGGCAACAGAAGAAATAAAACTAAAGTTACATAATGAACACGTTCCATCCAGAAACGTCCCCCAAGTCCAAGCACTTAACATGATCACTATAGCTGCTCCTCAGTCTGCTGCACTGAATGAAGATTCACTGCCTTTTTCCTGTTCAGCACAGAAAAGCGGTTCACCTCTTGTTTTTGATTTCAGAAAAGGTAGGAGGCAAAGAACATATGAGCGCAGAATAAATTAGAACTTCCATCTTGTCCTTACAGCTCTATGTTGGCCTTGTTGTCTGTAGCTTGCTTAAAAGTCTTTAGAAGCTGGGTGCAGTGCAATTGGACCATGGATGTTTCTGTAACACTCACTACACCTTAGTATACACACACACACACTCACTTCTGTGGCGAGTGGCAGCTGACACTGTAGACTGCTGCTGAGATTTCCAGACCTGAGGCAGTGGTATTGTTCCCTCCTGGCACTCTTCCAATTAGGAAGCCCTGCTGCCTGGTAATTGGTATACTTCATCCTCAGCTCCTCCTCACCCTCGGGGATTAAAAGTCTTACATGTAAAATGGGAATGGAGCGCTGTGAATGAGAAAGGTTCTGACGCAGGAAGACGGGAAGTGTCAGCAGGTCTGTAAACATGTTGGAAAGGCGTTTGAGCCTTAGAGTTTAGACACCACAGGGGAAAATGGCAATTTAGGCAGGCTTGGTCATTTTGAGACATTATAATATTTCACTACCACTGAAGTTCCGTAAAATATTCTGAATAACCATCAGAAAGGACCCGAAATAGTTAAGAATTTACGCCAACTACTCCAGGAGCACCAAACAATACATTGGAAAAAAGTAAATAAAACAAAACATCAAAATCCAAACTTTAAAGGCATATTTCACCCATTTGTAAAAGTTCAAGACTACTTTGGAATCCAGTAGTAGGGCAATAAGTAAGATTTTTCTGCTCCAAATAGCGCACAGTCAGTAATATAGCAAGTCAGCTGCATTGGTCAGTAGAAAAGAAGCTAGCCACAACATCACTTGCCAACTATCTTTTAGTACTGTGGAGAAAATTGTTACTTTTGTCCTCAAACATGTGTATGTGTTCAATGAAGAAAACAAATGATAGCAAACTCAAGCAGTGATGTTGAACAGTATGCATCCTATGTCCCTGATGCATTCATATCTGAAAGGATGTAGTAAATTCACTATCATATGCCCAGGGGAGGCACCCTGTGTTTACCCTGATAATGCTTACTCAGTGGCTTCTCTCTCGTTCATTGAACAGTATTGGATGATTCAGTGAAGGAGACTGATTCAAAACAGAGCTGACTCAGTCAGGGAGGTCATAGCTGCGACTGAACTAGTGACCTCATTATTATATCCCCACAGTTCTGCAGTTAACCAACATGTGCACCCAAATGTCCAGTTAAGTTTAGTTCTCAACCAGTAACCACAAAGATGCATGACTTAATCTGGCAAGTAAAGTGTGTTTTGTTGAATGCAAACAAATACGTAAAAGAAGTCTCATGATTCAAAAAATGGATCATCTATGCATAACTTCCAAGTTTGTGTGAGCAGTTTTTCATGTCCCTTTAATATGGTTGGGACTTAACTGAATGGTAAGCTAGCTGACTTTCTCTGTTTTGTATTAGCCTACTTCACTGAATCAATTCAGTCGACTGAGTGAGAGAATGTAAGTCCCACCGTGGGACTAATAAAGGAATATCTTATCTTATCTTATCTTATTACGCCAAGACGCCAAGAAGGTGTGTTTAGTTCAGTTACTTTTTTACTGAATGACTACTACTGTACTGCATTGCGCCTGGTGTCCAGGAGTAGTGCAGTACTTGTTTTAGGACTGCTGAACAAACTAGTGACCAAATCAGTGAACTAATCATTTTGCTGAGCAAACTGAAATGAACCAAATCTTCCAAATCAATGATAATTCCCACCCCGGCAAAAGCAGCAACAGATACCCTTAGAGCAGGGGACCTGTCACTTACAGGTTAAGTGACAATGGCTTTTCTCCATTTCCCCCCCAATTTTACTTCCTGAGTGCATTATAACGAGTTTTCTCTGCTGTTCTGAATGAGATGTGATATTTGCAAAAATGAGCAGTAGAGATAAGCACTGAATAAGCCATGTCAGATATGATTAAGGACAGGTTTTCTGAGCTCTGAGAGTGGGTTTAAATTATAGTTAACTGAGCTCATCGTCAATTGCTTGAGTGGGCATAAAAAGGCCCTTTTTTTGTTCTATGATGATGGCCATTTCCTTAATGGTCTGAGATCCTGATTTACCCTGTCATTTATAACACCTGTATTTGGATACAGTAAGTCAATATTTAATTTGTTCTCTGCCAAGCAATTTATCTAAGGAAGCCTGGAGTAAAACCACTGCAGATCTCCATTCTGTCATGTTACAGCTGTCTCTGTCAGAGGGTGTCACCATCATCACAACTTCAAAGCAAAACCTGGTTTCTCCATCTGCATCAGTCAGGAGCTTAAATCGGACTGCTGAAAGACTACTTTGTACGTTTTTCTGGTCTGTGGTTGTGCCTCCCATTTGGGATGCCTCTAAGGTGTATTCTGTCAAGCCTTCAAGACACTACTGCTGTTTTTTTTGTGTCTACTTTGCACTGACAGAACGGGCCTTGTGTTGTATGAGTTGACAAAGAGCACACTGATCAACGAACACCATGGCTCTCATAGTGGCTGGGTTACATGAATAAAGTTGGATTGAAATGACAAGGCCCGTCTCGCTCGCTCATACCGATTGTTTGTTGTTCCAGTTTACTTCATACACTTCTGTCAATGATATTTTTAGATATTCAGCACATGTTGACCTTGTTTATTTTCTCTTTTCTCTGAGGTATAAGTATTTCCTACAAGACCTGACAGAGAACACAAGTCCAGACAACCCAGAGTTTCTACAGCTTTCAAGTAAGTGTCTTCTGCATGGCGCGGCTAGCTCAATAATCATTGTGTTGCCTTTCAAGGAAAAATATTTATGGATTAACCCAGCTATGTTTACGACTGCTTTTATTGTCAAGAGATCTGTCTCCCTCAAGCTGAAGATTCACATTTGCACACGTGTGAAGCTGAGGTTGATGTTTTTGTCACCCAGTTTGATTTGTACCTCTTCTTTTTCCAGTTTGTCAGGATTGTTGGGAGTTTGTCAGCAGTGCCAGCCTAACAACAAGTGATATGCATGTGATGATGATCTGCTTTACATCGTTAGTCACAAAGACTTTTGGCTCGTTCACAGCGGAGCTCTTCCTCTCTGTGACAGGCAGTTTCAAACCGACTCAAGCAAAATTGTGCCGTTATAGCCTGTAAGGCTAGTCCTCCAACAGGAGGAAAAACAAAAGAAAATCAGACAAGAACACTTGCGCTGCACCAACCAAGCATTGTCAGTGTGAAAGACAGCCCTCATTATCTTCATTTTAAGAACAAAGGAAAAGCTCTCCTTTCCTTTCATCATTCATTTGTTGTTATTGTCACAGCAGTGCTTGGCTACTAGAGGAATGAAAGCGAGGCAAAGCTCAATGTGAGTCTAAGTTCTAGTTTGATGTGGATTTTGACATAATTAATTGGGACCGGATCAGAGGATATTAAGCGGGAGCTATATGAATAAATAAAATCTTCAACATCAACACGAATCCCGATAATGACTAATTTCAATCGTCAAATAAACAGCGAATCTGACTCAAGTGCAAATGTACACAAGGAATTATTTATGTGTATCAATTAAAATCTCATTGGTTGTGTGCTGCCTTTGCTTACAAATTAAAACAGCCTCTGACTCTAAGATGAAGGTACATATCTAAATGTGCTCCTCCATCGCCTTTTCCTCCTCTCATTAGAGATCCTTTTTTAAACTCCTCAGCTTTTTATTGAGGGGGCGGCGGTGGGGTAGGGGCGAAAAAAACTTCCCATAGTCAGCCTAGCTGTATTGTAAAGGGAATTATTTAAAAAGAAATTCCAGACAAATCACATTGTATCTGATTAAGCAAACTAGCAGGGAGAATCACAAGAGGCTTTGTTGTTGTTGTTTTTCACGTTCCTCTTGTTGTGTTGCTCTGTGTCGGTTTGCTTTTTATTTTCTTTGTCTGTTTTATTTTTTCCCCAGCTTCCCCTTTCCCTCACAGTGCGTTCAGAGTGGAACGGCATGCATTTAATTGTTGTAATTGCGGTGCTTCAGGAGTTTTCATCAGCCTGTGTTAATGTGGCACCCTCTCACCCTGGCTCTTCTGCAGCACCCATAACCAAGCATGACCCACTCAGAAACAACTTTCCAACTCTGACAGAGATTTAATAGTAAAAGTTAACACAGTCATAGTCCCATGGTCAAATACTATCTAAATACTCTGGATGGAATAAAGAGCTGGAAGAAGTTGAAGATGTCCTCAGAATGTCTAATAGGCTAGATGTATTATTAATGCCTCGGCCAGCCCTGAGCCCAAGAATACTGTAATTAGGTGTTGTTGTTTTTATAAAGCAGGCAATGGAAAATATTCCATACTCGTACAGTAAGAAAAAAAAATTCTACACAGATGCCTTGTTTGGTTTACATGGTAATTGCTGTGAAGTTAAGCGAGCCAATTAGGCCGTGATTATTTTAGTGTGGAGAAGCCGCCCTGAGGATCAAGTTCATACACTGAGTTTCAGCGCTCAGAACAAAAGCAGAAAAGTTGAGCTTGAAATTAGAATCCATCTGTTTGTTGTTATTTTGGATGTGTTAATGATGTAGGCCTAAATGTCTACAGCAATTATTATTGCTGGCGTGCAATAATTGGATGATTCTGTCTAGCATTAATGACTTGCCTATTTGTTCTAGGGCAATGCTCCTAAAGGCTTGGTGCAAAAAAGAAGATAACTTGTTTAAGATTTTTTTTTTTTTTTTTTAATGTAGAGGACCAAGGTAAAAATGCACCTCAACCCCAAAGAATTTATGCTGGTGCTGGTAGCCTAAATTGGAACTTTAATGCATTCAAACATGTGGAGGACTGCACACAGACTCGTCTATTTCTTCTCTCTTCTTTTGTTTTTCTTCCATTTACAAATGGACATCCAATGTTTCGGGCTCACAAGCTATTTCAAGGTATCCCATTGGATAATTAAAACAAGATTTCATTGATTACACCTTTATCATATATTAATTATTGATTTACTGTATCAAGGTCATCATGTTGGCCAAAAAGCAAATGAATGAATGAATTGAAAACAAAATAAATTACGAAAAATATATGACGAAAAAGTATTTTTTTTTTTTTTAAGATTATTTTTTTGGGCATTTCTGCTTTATTTGACAGTCACAGTAGAGATAGAGGGGATGACGTGCAGCAAAGGACCTGAGGTCAGATTTGAACCCCGGTCGCTGTGATCAGGACTAAGCCCTGGTACATGGTGCGCGCGCTTTACCGGTGAGCCACCGTTTTTTTTGTTAAGATAACATCTTAAATCACTCTACTCATTAAGTCCATGTGGCGACTGTTCACACGATATATCCAGTAGGCTTCATGCTGCCAGTTCAAAATTGCCACCACATCTAGGGCAGTACACCATTTCTATACCCTTTATGTGGAGGAATAATTTGCCCTGAAATAGTGGAATCCTGGCAGACTATTAGTACACAAGCTCATAAACCACCAGCATCTTGTACAAGAACTGATTAGTGAACGGCGAAATGTTACGGCAAACACGTTGGAGGAAATAGGTTTATTTAACCAAATGAGCCATGCTTATTGGGGATGCTGTTGTTTGCATACAATTACCTGATGACAGCTCAGCTGATTTGCAGGGAGGCAATGCATTATGGGCTAGAGGGCCCCTGTGGTGCAGACTAGCATCACTCTAATTAATATAGTCATACATAAGGCCACCCCACACACACACATTCACCCTTAACACACACCCCACCCTAACACACTCAGCAACCCATCTAGCCCAATCAGGACTGTTTTGATATTTTAATAAGCAACACCAGGGTTAAGTTCTCTGCAAGGGGCTGATGATGAAATCAAGCAAAATCAGGCATGGATGCTGAGTGAACCCCCAAAGCAAGCTCAGCATCTACTTTGTGTGTGTGTCTGTATGTGTTTGTATACCTTCCCTGGCTTTGGGAGTATGTGGAACTGCTTTCGTGTAAAAAAAAAAAAAAAAAAAAGAAAAAGAAAGAAAGAGAAAGAAAGGAAATGCCCAAAATGACTAACATTCGGTGTTTTCCACAAGATAGAAAACAGGGTGAAAGGCCTCTGAAAACACATGCAGACTGTAGCACAATAAGGCTGCATTTTCACCTTGCATTTAAGTGACAATTTGGATTCTTACCCATGTATTGGAATACATCCTCCAACCTTGTTCCGTTAACTCTTTCCCTGTCATGAGAACGGGAACTTCACTGGGACACCAAAAAACCACAGCACAAACCTGAAAAATTCTTTTGAAGGCTGCACACACGTTTGTTGTCATGGCTTTCCAGGTCAAGGTGGGGTACGGCAACTCCAGCTTCCTATTCAAAATAATTTACACCTGGCTAAGACCCCATCCGTATGTGCTCTGCCAGGTCGGATTTCATTCCAATCACAATGCGTTCTGCGTGCATTTACAGCTTGCATTGAGATGTGTCTTTCCTTATCTGGATAACTTATCTGAATACAGATTGCATTTTAATGCAAGGTGTAAATGGGGTCTAAAATTCTTAAACTCTTGTCTGTTTTTTTATCAATCCCCCAGAAAGTGTGCTGGGCTTGAAAGCCAATTTTACATAGTGGCGAAATTGTATGATTACAACTTCCAGGTCCGTCACATGATCCACAAAGGCCCAAAATTTGCCATAGACTTACACTGTGAAAGAGACGGCTATTTTTTATTTATTTAATTTTTTTTGGATGTACGTCAGCATTCCAGTACAAACACTTAAATAGCCCTTATTTAAATCATTATGTCCTGAAAGTTGTTACCGTCACTAATACTCAAATCCACAGTTTTTCTAGGCATCCTGAACACGCATCAGAGCCACGGGGTGGTGCTGCCCTGCGTTCATTTATGATATTCCAGTTCTTCTGGCTTCCTGCTTTGTATATGCAGCTGTAATACATCCTTCTGTAATCATGGAAGCATTGGCTGTAATCAACATTTACCTTATGATACATCCATGGGTTGTGTGCTGTAAAGCCAGTATTGTGGATGAATTAACGTCTTGGTTCCCAAACATCCAGCTGTCAGCTAGTGGTTAGTAGCACACCATAAACGGAATTTAATATAGTAACATTATTATTTGTATGCTATATTAACACTCAGAGGCACATGGCACAACCTCATATACACAACACATTTTGATTTGGTTTATTTTCTCGTCCTGATTATGATATGTTGCTGGATTCAGTTGTTAAACATGTCCAATTGGATTATATATTTCATTAGTAAATCAATGTTGTGGCTACAAGGCTAGGCTACTACGAGCGAGCAAGCAAGGGGCACATGGGCTGTCGTTGATGTGAGCGAGTCCGAGCGAGCATTTGGGAGGCAGGGTTACTAGGAAACGCTAGTGCTCTTGCTCTATGGGCCCCATATGTGCAGAAGATCTGGATAATTTTATACCCGGAAGTTTACATTTTTGGCTTCATGCACCACAGAGCAACTTTCATAGCACAGCGCCTCTGACGCCATATCCATTTCTCTGTATACATCCATGATTTTTACCTCTGCCAGTGGAGTTGGATCAGGGTGATGTTTTCTCCCCATTCCGTCTGTTTGTCAGCAGGATATCTCAAATAGCTATGACTATAACTAGTAATGGCAGCCCACCGTTACAGTGGTTTTGCACAGCAATTGTGGAAAGGTAATTCATTTGCCAAGAAAGAGCTGATTGACTTTTCATGCTGATTGGTCAAAACAGGACTTGACACTGTGCATCGCCGATTACAAAAAGGCATGTAACTTCTGAACAGATTTACTTAACATGGAAGAAACTTGGCCAAAGGTCACAATTAACCTTTCACATTGATTGGCCAAGAGGGAGTGTGGCCTATCACAAAAACTGGTTGTATTATTGATTTACATTCCTTCTCATCTGTGTAATCAGATTCCAACAAAGAAACACTCTGTTTCTTAAAATTGTGTTTTGATTTGCTAATTTGATTTGTTTTCATTTTTATACATATGCTGTAAATATAGAGGTAAATCTTATTTTAATAAAAGGACAACATCCGACCCAGATATTGCCAAACCAATGATTTAGTCTAACCCTGAACCTCAAACCCTTGGGTATATCTCTCTCAGTGGATGGATTGGTAAATGCAAACATGCATTCACAGAGTGAGAACATGGCCACAGGTGGAGGAGGTACAGAGAGGCGTGTGGATCCTCAGGGGAAGCCTCTTCATTTCCCTTCTATGGAGCACTTCAAATAACATGATGCCATTGAGCCAGGGGAAGATGGCTCTGCTTTGCCTAATGCATTCTGGCAGTACAGGGCTGTGTGTGCGTGTGTAAACAAGGATAATAAACAAGGATTATATAGACCTGGCAATCCTCACTTAGTTCACCCTCTTAACAAAATGCACTTAATTTCTTTTTATTTTTAATGTTTTTGTGAGAATTTTATGGCCATTTTCTTGCAACTTTTTATATTTTTATTTTTTGCACCTTTTTTGCTTTAAGAATAAGCATTGAGATATCCTTTAAGGATGGCTCAGTGCATAGGCCTGGTGTGTAGGCTGGTGACTAGAGTATGAATTTAGCAGGATAGTTGTGAACATAGCAGAGCAATGTGTGTACAGTATAGGCTATCTGTCAGTGAATAAATCCTACAACTCCTCAAAACCCAAGCCAAGTTCCCATGTATATTGCCTTAAGTGAAGAGGGTTACCCCTAAAGTTAGTGACAATGGGTTAGCCCAACATGACCAGACTCCCTTAGGGTGGACCAGCTGGAGAAATGTCTGGCTGCTGAGCCTCTCCTGAGTTTTGTCACAACCCCACCCCCATCTCCCTCACAGCGAGTATATCAGCAATAGGCAGTTATTGGGCTGAGGGTTGGCACTAGGGAATTCAGCATATCATCCAACACTAACTACAGGTATAGTTGTATTGTAATTTTTTTCACCTGGATTTTTAGGCAAGTTTCAGGCAAACTAATAATTTTTTACTAATATTTTGGTCATTTTTTTTGCTAAGTTACTAATCACCTTTTTCCCATGTTTTTGAAAAAAAAAAAAAAAAAAATCAAGTAAATTAGATAAAGTTTCAAAGGGTTAAGGGACTAATTCCAGGTTAGGATTTGGTTCAAATTAGAGTACAGTTGATGGATAAGGTTGAGTATGTTTGTGTTCAGGGTTAATATGGCAACAAGTCAGACTTTGGCATATCTTTGGAGGTTAATAGTGTCGACCAGTACCAGTGACTCAGCAGTTACTTAGGGCCTGCTCACATTGGCAAGTTTTATCCACGCCCAAACACGTTTGCCCCTAAAATCCGGATTCTTTGACTAGTGTGATCACTCTGTTCCGTGCTTGAATACAATACACTTCCCCCGCGCTGGCACGGTTGGAAGGGGTGTGCTTCTGCACGGTACGGGCGCATACACGAGTACATGCACGGTCACGCACGCAGTGAGCGAATGTGGATACGACGTAAATCATGCATCTTTCCTCTTGCATCTGCAAAATTGTTTAATGCGCACAGCATGATTACCAGCAAATGACCGCATTGCGCAGTCAATAATAAACTATGTTGTCTGTGTCATTGTCTGTTATGCTGCTGCAACCGCGTATAAACAAAAGTTAGTTTATAATGAAAGTACAGCAGTCTGTGTGCGCGGCGCACTTGTCAGATCCGGCACCGGCCGCGGCACCAGGTCTGGTCTGCCGGATCTGACAGGTGCCGCTCCAGCTGTCAGTTGGACCTTTCTGAAGAAGGAGGAAGTTACTTTAGCACGATACGGGGCCAAATGTGAGCAGGCCCTTAGCTAGCTGCTGAGAATGCTGGCTTCCAGCCTGTACTCAATTGCTCAGTGACAGCAACAGTGCTATGAGCTATGACCAGGATTGCAACCCATTTTAGCCATGAAAAGCTTTGTTCTCAAGCCAAACAATTTCATTTTTCCAGTATGTAGTATGGTGATTTACTTCATTACTCGACATTTCTGTTTGATATTTGCTCTAATTAGCTATCTTACTGTTCTCCATTGGGAAAATTTGGCTTATTATTTGTCAGGTACAGACCATCTTTGCTCAAGGGGTGGAAGAGTACATGTTTAGGGAGATAAGTTCCATCATTAGCCATGTTTCCATAAAACATACAAATTAATTGCCAGCAAGTAATTGGATGTTGAAAAAATCAAGCAAAATAAGATGTGTGTGAATCATATCTGTTTGTGTTAAGATGTATTTTTGCATTTGTACTTCTAAACCTTAGTAGAAGTATTGTGTTGCTTTTTCCTAATATCACCGTTTCATTATTTGCATATATGAGACAGATGTCTTGATTTCTTCATGTGTCCACCTGTACCTGTTGAAGTGACCACACCCCACCATTACAGCAGCTCTGCCTGAGGTCAGAGGTCAAAGAGCAGCTGCTCATTTGATTAACTCCTATGAGCATGTTCAGTATGTATTTGGCAAATTCATTTCAGCAAATAGTTTTTCTGCCCCAAACACATGGAATGATCTTCAACACACCTGATTTTTTTTTTTTTTTTTTTTTTTTAAAGTGTGTATGAGTTGTATATTGGTATATATTGGTGTTATGGTATTTTAAAATGCATGCGTGCTTGTATGTAAGTATATAGTCATATTTGTGGATGTATAAGCATCTATTTATGAGTGCATGTGTGCATGTAGATATATGTATAGTTATATATTTTTATGATGTACAATCACATACATATTTTTCTATATTTTGTTAATGCAAATTCTGCTTCTATTCGGTAATCAGCTGTGAGCATGAAATGTAAATAAATTCAAACTCAAACGCTGAAAATTACAGCTTTTATATCCATTGGGCAGTGTATTTGTAATCGTTTCGTCTCTCGCTTTTTGTTTTGTTGTCTCAGTGTCATTGTAAATTGGGACAACCTCAATGCTTTTCGAGGATAAATATAGGTTGAATTAATTAATGTAGACACAGACACATGTAGTCACAACTTATTTCATTTCTTTTTATCAATTAAAAAGTTTATCCATCTCAAGCAAGCAAGAAAACTTGGTTGCATTATAGGCATTTCATTCAGTATTTGCCAGTTCCATCAAGCATTTATTTTTAATTCAGTACAGCAAACGCCCAGTTCCTACTGGTGGCCACTAGAGGCCAGTAAAGGTCATAGATTGCCTGATGTACGTTTAAGTTTAGAATCAGCATTAGATAAAGGTAGAGGACAAAGCTGACTTCTCGATCTGTGTCGAGGTGTCGCCATAACTATGACATGGTGTGAGGTGTGAGTATTTAAGGTTCTGTGTTGGTGGGTTTGGATGTTGCCTTGATTTCATCAATGAGGGCCCTCACAAGTCTGCTAATGCAAATGTGTGTGTGTGCATGCTGCAGGGGCAGTGACGTCAGTCTCCGAGGTGTCCCGCCGTATTCAGGACAACGCCCGCAGCCATGAGAATCACCTGCAGCTTTGCCGGGTGCAGAAACTGCTGAAAGGGCAAAAGACCAAGGTGCTGGCTGCAGGTTAGAGCCTCTGATCAGATATTCCTTTCATCTCTTCTGAAGAGCCACCTCTATTTCTCCGCTCTCTCGCTCTCTCTCTGCATCTATCACTCTTCCCTTTCGTCTTTTGTGATATGGTGGGGAGGAGGTGGAAGCAAGAGGGGGGCCAGATAAACTGAAAGGAAATTAGTTAAATATGAAGAGGTGTTATTTTCTGAAGATGCCTGTCTGGATTGCTTTTAATCGATGGAGTGCATTGGACTTCCTACATGAAACCAGTAGATTTTGCACATCAAAATGGGCCTGGTGTATCAATAGAGTGTTAGCACTAATTGGCAGGGAGTGAATGTGCCTTCCTCCTTTTTCCTGCATTCCCTCTCCCTCATTTATTCCTCCTCTTCCTTTATCGTTTCTCTCTTCACTTGTGGAACGGTGGCCCTTTTCTTCCTGCCACTCCTCCTCCTGTTGTTTGTCTCCAGAGAGTCGGGCCTCCTCGTTGCTCTGCTCGGCCTGCCAATCTCCCCCAGGACCAATTAGAGCCCAGCCTCATCTTGTGGGCCGGCAGATAAAAAGGAAGCCAAAGTGTGTGTGCGTGCGTGCATCGCTGTATATTGCTGTATATGTGTGAATGCATTCGCGCACACAGCCACGAGTGTGTTTGTTTGCAGGCACGTTTGTGTATGCAGGGCTGTTTTATGTGTGTACTTGAGGGTGTGTTGGTGTAGGTTGGGAGCGAGTGCTGAATAGCAGCTCATCTCTCTAATGCCAATGTGGGAAGTTTCAAAAGCTTCCTCTCATCCAAGTTCTCAGGCCCTCGCAACTCCGCTGGCTTCCTTTCCAGCCAATAAAGCTCCAGTCCCACCAGGCAGACTTCAGAGCACCACTACCCCCCCAACCCCATGCCGACCCACTCTCCTTCCTCCCCACCAACACCACTTCTAATGTGGGTAAAAGAAAAGCTCGGCCTTTTACAGATGAGAAGCACCAGAGCCCCTCAAACATATTAAGTAGCTCTGTAGGAGATAAGGGGGCGATTGTGAGACGCGAAGCTTGAATCAATGGGACATCAATACAGCAGACAGTCGGCCTGTTTCTCTGGGAGGCTGCAGAGGTGTGTCTGCCTGTCTGTCTGCCTTCCTGTCCCCTCAGTGATTTTTTTTTTTTTTTTTTTTTTTAAAGTAATGATGTCTTACATTTCCTGTGATGTCTGCAATTGCTTGTTATAATTGATGGCCTTACATGTTGCCGACTGTATGACCAAATTTGACTTTTTTTTTGTCATTTTTATGAATGTTTTGTTCTCAGGTTGAAATAGACATCTCAAATTCAAAAAGACAGCCTGATTAAGTGAGGGATAAATGAAATAAGGATGCAGGTGAATAAGAGAAAAAGACTGCAGTGAAGAGGAAAAAAGATTTAGATTTAGATAGAGTGTCTCTTTCCTCTTAAAATGCTCCCTCCTTTTCTGCATACCTGGATTCAATCTGTTCAAATCCATTTTTTGAAACCCAGGAGGTTTTATTTCATTTAACAAGATTTAAGATTTAACACGATTAGTTTTAATATTAAATTTTGTAGATAATTTTTGAGGACATTTTCAGCTAATTTTCTTGTAATTTTTGGTGCTCATTTCCTGCTAATTTTCAGGTAATTTTATGATAGTTTGCTCATTACATTTTTGACCATGCCTTTCAAAGAAATCAAATTTGAATTTGCTCAAGTAAATGCCTCTCACAAGCATTTAAACACAATGAATCTGACATTAATCCAACATTACTGATCAGACATTTAAATATATCATTTTAATTAGTGGTTGAACGATTAATTGGTCAGCCAATTCATTTCAATATGATTTTCTTGTAATTGGAAAAAAATGTAATTTTCAGGTACATGTTTTACTAAAATTTACACTAACTTTTTCTAATTTGCTGATCACCTTTTTCCCCCATGTTTTTACGGGAAAAAAAAAACAAGTAAATTTGCTCAGGTGTCAAACATGAAATGCTAGAGCATTTGAGCTTCCACTAGATTTTGTCCCTGACCTGATGCTGTATATTCAAAAGCTATATGAAAGAAGCTTGCTTACAAAGGTCACTCCAAAATCAGCACCACCACCAATAACACCAATCAACAACAAAGGGCAGCTGGCATGACCCCGCCACGCCAGCTGCCCTTTGTCTCTTTTATTCCTCTGGCCATGGACACATCAGGAGCAACAGGAACCTTTTTGAGATCAATCTTTATTCCCTGCCCCACCCACCCCAGTCCCCATGGTCCAACCAAGAAGGCTTTGTAGCAGAGCAGAGGTGCTCTTTGACAGGGGGAGCTGAAAGGCTTGGACATGGAGAGGATAACTTGGCACCTCCTGCTCTTTGAACCCTGTGCTGCCTCAAAGCACTCTGGTGGTTTGGAAAATTGGAGGTCTACCAACAGCATCCCCCTCTGCATGTAAACCATATTAAACCTCTCTGGCTGTCCCAAACCTGTCCATTAGGGTTTGTGGAGGCCTTGAAAGCCTTAAAATGTCTTGAATTTCATTACCTATATTCAAGACCTGAGTCCTTCAGTTCTCTTAAAGTAGTAATCAATAATCCTAGATAGCACGCATATGCTGGACTGATGTAGGCTGTAGATCTGTGGCCGTGGTTGCACCTGTGGTTTCGATGCAGCCAGGCACATCTGATCACACCATATTGCATTAACTGTCAGATGTGTCCGATCAGAAAATCCACATGCTGAAGTGGCCTAGCTCATACTGCTATTGGATCTCAGCTGTGTGTGGACATAAATCCAGCCACAATCTGGATATTGCAAGCAACGTCACTGTCTACCATGCCCCATTTGGTATTGCCTTCTTCTAGTTTCCTTATTCTGTACATGCCACAATCAGGGATCAATGACAGAAAACAAAAAAAATGGGCTGTAGCGGGAAAGTAGAAAAGGTTATTCAGCTCTTTAGTGAAGATACCAAAGATGACAAGTTCCCATCAGTGTTGTGTGCATTCTCCAACTATACTTCCATAAGAGCACTGAGGAATATGCTTTCTGTGTTAAGCATACACTTTTGCTGCACTAGTTCTACTGCTAAAAATGATGTTTGTCTTGTTTTGTTTTTTTTGTTTTTTTAGTTATTTAAATACTTAGCGGGGAAAACAAATCGATCTCATCTGAGCACAGAGCTCTCATACAAATGTCGTGTGTGGACAAGACCTGATGCCTCTGTGCATTTGACAATAAAGCCTTTTAACTTGGTCTCATTCATCAGTTTGATATCAGGTTGACATAGGGCTGATGACTGTGTGCTATCAATCAAGGTCTGTTTTGCAACTGTCTAGTGCTAGTTGATCTAACAAAAAAGTAATTCAGTGTATTTCCAGTTCATGAAAGCTTCAACATTTGCTCCATTTTAGAATTATTCCTGTGTGTTTGCTTGATGGGCCATTTTCAAATGAAAAATGAGCCCAGTCATGTATACCTGTTTAATTTGACCTTAATTTTAGTAGTAAAATTGATCTAACTACATCTGGCATTAAAAAGTCTTCAAAAGTCTTAGGATTTTCCTTTCCTTTCACAAGAAGCCAGTTGCCACATAAAGCACTTTCCGGAAAAATGAAAAGGGCCACAGGTCTGTCAGTTGTTTGCACAAAACCTAAGGGTTAGAGGGGTTAGTTAGTGTTTTCTTGGGGAAATCGTTCACAACTGATGTTGATCAAATGTCAGATGTCGTTCATTCAAACTTCCCTGAACTGAGCTTTGAAAAGACAGCCTTTCAAGTAGTTATTGAAACAAGTTCCCATATTACATTTTTTACTACTTGCTCTTCACATAATGTGTTATTTTAAAGGGAGTGTATAAGCTCCGACCAGAAGATACTTCATTCATTTACATCGTTCTTACTGGAATGATCACGACCACTGCTCCAATCTCCACATAACACCTGAGAGAGTCATGGCGTGTCTCAGGACTGTTTTTCCATTCGAGACCCATGGCATTTTAAAAGCAATTTGACCCCTGCCTGGCCCTTTCACTTAATCACAGTGGGCTTGTCTGTAGCTGAAAATGTCCTCCCTGGGCCCCAAAGGCACAGCTATGGCCACTCAGCTAGCTGCAATCACAGGCTACTGGCTAAGGCAATTACAAAAAAACCCTGGACCCAGGCTGAATTTTCATCTTATCTATCCAAATGTCAGCCTCTCACTTATTAGCCATCATCATGCTGCTGCCAATCATGGTGAAAGAGATGAGTTTGCCTCAGCAGCCACACCCCCCCATATCTACCTCCCACTGAGACTCTCTCATGCATTCTCTCTTTTCTTCTTTACGCTTTCTCAAACAGCCTTCATTTCTCTGTTCAGTTCAGTTTGTCTTAGTTTATCTTATTTTCCATTTGCAATTCCTGCAATTTAATGCCTTTCGGTTGATACATATGATGACTAGGCAGGGGTATCATCAGGATTTTATCGATATCCAATACTTATCGATACTCTTATTGATACTACTCTCCATAATTTGGTGCAAAAAATAAACACAAGACATAAAAAGATGTGAAAAGATTCAACAGTTATTTTATTATTACATTTCGGAGAAAGAACAAATTAAATTATTTCCTTAGGTTCCTGTAGGCTATATATAATTAGGGAGGAACAATTGCTACAAATGCCTGGTCAGCAAATGTCTTGTGGTGATGTGTCTTAATGCTGCTTCACTACCAGAAGTTAAACTTAAACAGTATCACAAATTACCAAAGTACTACAGTCACTGAACTTGTCAGAAGCTAACAGAAATAAATAACAAAGAATTCTGGTATCTCTCCTACATTATTTGGCCCACCCCCAAAAAATACAAGAACAGTTATTGTTTAAGAAAATGAGCATGTTGGCTTTCTCAGGGAGAATCTGAGCTCTCTTATTACTGATTGTGTCCCCAGCTGTGGAGAACACTCTTTCAGCCAGTGTTGAGGGGGCCTGAACACAGAGGTAGGCGGTGGAGAGTTGTGAGGGAAGAGGAAGAGTGTCCTTCTTAGCCCACCACCAGAGGGCAGGGTCTTCTGAGGTAGGGATAGGAGAGAGGTCTCTTTACTCTTGATCTATTCACAGTCTTTTGCTGTAGAGTGAGACTCCTTCTCAGATTTTGGTCTTCTTCTGCGAAGAGTTCTTCTAGTGCAGAGACTCTAGGTTCCCTGGAAACGGGAAGCTGAAATTTAAAATTAACTATATTGTATTGTATTGTAGTCAGAGTTATTGCTTTTTTGTTAGAACACATAGCATAGGTATCACAAATGTATCTCTAACTTAAATCTTGCCCCTCCTCCTCTTGATCCTCTTTTCCATCCTGAGCCTGCACTAGTGTCACCTCATTATCCTTCTCTGACAGCTGAGAGGGAGATTACCTTATTAATGTTGCTATGTACATTATTGCATTCAGAATGAAAATACACCTTGTAATATACACTGCATGCATTCTCAAATAACTTAAATTTCGATGATTACTTCCATCACTGCTGTCTCCTTCAGTCGTTCCCACACTTGTTCATTTTTCCTTGAGTCTAGGGTCCATTATAGTGGCCTCCTCGAGAAATGACATGATATCATCATCCTGTACACAAGGAAATAATTAAACATTAACTTCCAGTATCTGATCACATTAGGGATTTTATTTGGGTAAAAACAGACAGTGATAGTGAATGTTTTATTTCGGTCATTTTCAAGTTGCAGAAATCAAATACACATATGAACAGACAATATCTTATATACATATTTTTAAACAATAAATAATATTTCATTTCCTTTCAGTACTGGAAAACCAAAACAATATATGATATGTACAAATAAACACTGACCGAAAAGGTATGAAGTCTGAAGCCTTAGCTTATTTTGCCTATCCTTCTTACATTACTAAGCTTTTGTCAGCTCACTTAAATAATAAAATAAAGTAAATAAAAGACACAAAAACAAAATATGTGTATACATACAAAGTGTCCCAAGGCAGTTCATAAGTACACTAGTGTTCATAATTTTGTTTTATATTTACTAATAATATTATTTTTAAATAGCTTTTTAAACACAGCTTTATATAAAGTGTTTTTTTTTGTTGTTTTTGTTTGTTTGTTTGTTTGTTTGTTTTATTAGATATCTTTTGTTTTTGTTTTTTTTGCACCTGGTATCGTTTGGATAGGTCACGCCAGACTTTTCCTTTATTGGTGGCCACAAACTGAATTTTCCTCTTGAATTCAGAGGTGGTTCTCCAGCTTTTGAAGGATAGGCAGAATCTGCCCACATGTAGCATGCCTGTCACTTGACATGCGCAAGGTAGATATGCACAGAATGCACATCAGACTGATGAAGTCCTCAGCCTTCTTGAAGTCATTGTCTGCGACCTTTTGGAGTCTGAGATAAAGAAATATAATGTGTCTAGTTCCCACATTATTTGTTTTCTTTTATCATGACATGAATTTTCATTATGCTGACAGGAACTCATTTTTAAGTCATACATGAATATGTTCGCTTAGACTCTTAATATCTACTAGTTCTCTATGAGTAAGTGTGAAATCCAACCCAGTGCATTAACTGTCTCTCCTCATGAGCCTTTTGGTTTGTTGATCCAAGAATGCTGCTTTTATGGCTGGATACTGCTCTACAAATCTTTCAACCATGAGAAACAGACAGTTCCAGCGTGTCCTCACACCCAGAACAATGGAATGCTCAGGCAGGCCTGAACATATAAAGGACCGATTGAAATCACTTTAAATCTATTTAGTCCTGCCTGAATGATACTGAAACAGTGAGGCTTAATTTCTTACAGAGGATACGCTGCTCCTCCTGGAGCACGGTCTTAATGATCCACACAGTGGCATCCCAGATACTTGCCGTCCACTTGGACATGGTTTAGATGGTATTGACCTTTTATGCTCCAAGGTTGAGAGTATGCGCAAAGTACCCAAGCTTTATGATTTGGAGTTGTTGTACAGCCATGTCCATATTTGCAGCATTATCGACTGTTACGGCTACAACCTCCTCTCTTGCAGCAAATTCTGAAAGACTTCCTCTCCTCAGCCACAACAGGACGTCATTCTTTGGCTGGGTCTTTAGGACTTTCTGTCTCAGTTGGCCCTCATTTACATAGTGGAGTGTGACGGTGATCAGGGGCACCGACAGGGATTTTGGGCCCCATGAAAAGAAATCTTATTGGGCCCTTGTATAGCCGGCAAATAGGCAAACCTTTTTATTTCAGGCCTTTCGAGGGCTCCCTCCCCCATTGTGGCCCTGGGTAATCAGTCCCGCTTACCCCCCACTACGGTGATATAGTGATCTTGTGTGATACTTGTCCACCCATCAGTGGATATGGCTACTTTTGACATGTTGGCAAGCTAACAAATGATGTTTTTCTTCTCAACTTCATACTAAGCAGGTATGAGGGTGTTTGATAAAGTGTCTCTGGAAGGGTGGTACTAACTGTTTTTTAAGGGCTGTGGTCATATCCTTACAGTGGAAAATATTAACTTAAGCAAAACAAAATTAGTTATCTCTGGTTGTCAATACAGCTCTCACTAAGTTCAAACTTATTATTATATTATTATATAATATTATTATATTTTTATGGAGTTATAGTTTCTTCAGGCTCAGGGTGTGTGGCCCAGTACCGGGAGACCCCCTGGGATGAGGAGAATTACCTCCTATTATCAAATACTCTCCACCCTGCTGCTACGATGTTTCTGTTGTTTACACTGTTTATTCTGTTCTTTACACTGTTTATTCTGTTTTATCTATTTATTCTCTCTTGCACTCATTATTATTTAGCTCTTGTTTTTTACGCACTAGTTATATAGATTATATTTATTTATTTAAACTGCCCTACAATTCCATCTTTGTTGTAATCCGGAAGCCAAGCAATGACATTTCGTTGCAAAAAGCTCACTGCTGTGTTTTTTTGTGCAATGACAATAAAGAAAGTCTAAGTCTAAGTCTAAGTTAACCTAGCTAGCTAGTAAGCAATTTATGCTATGCTAACTAGTGGCTGCCAACTGGACTGCACTGTAGAAAAAGGCTGCAAGTCTTTCACAACAAACTTGGTGACAGCCCTGTGGCATACTACTATTTTTTTCCTTTCCTCATCTGGTGATGGAGAATGGGTTGGACTTGAGAGTCTGATTTTTGCTATCCACCGATGATGCCTTGGCTGCTGCTTGACTGGCGTTGTCTATGGGATTATCATGGAAGATCAACTACCTGTGCTTAAAACCGATGTTAGCAATGTCCTCAGTTAATAACTATGCACTTATTTTAGCAATATCAATGACAATAACAAGAGTTACGTTGACTTGACAAGGGTGAAACAGTTGTATTTTTAGTTTGTTAAAGCCCATCAGGATTGGAGCCGGGAGGCTGCACTGTTGACGTAGCTGTAGCAGCTGCTTTGCTGAAGCAGTCAAACACACTGCACTGGTTCAGATTTATAAAATGTTGTATCTGTAAATGTTTTCTGATGTTGCTGGTGTTACCACGTTTAGATGCAACTACCTTTTTATATATGTTGCATTTAGCTGCATTTTTATGAAATTTAGTAAAGTGAGCCCACACATTGGAATGTCTTGCCCTGTCAGCCATGACTGGATAGCACAGAATGTAAATACGCAGTTACACAACGTCAAACGTAATTGTCTGACTCTGGTAGCTTAATTATTAATAGGCAATGGTTAGGAATTTAAAATATGTCGGCTATGTTAGAATTAATTAACATTATATAAATACCAAAAGCAGCACCGTTTGCCTAGGAGTTTATTGCTATTTTGGTTCTGACCAGTTAAGAACCGGTACCAATTTAACACTGGTACTCAATACCCATCCCTAATGATGACAGTAGTATTGTGATAACTCTCTACAAAAAATGGTATTGCAAAATGGCCAGTTGTGATAGTATCAACCTTCTGTTTTCACCCTGTCTTCCTTCAGCACTTTTTTTTTTTTTTTAAGCGAATCAGACATCACCGTGTCTCAGTGGTTGGCACTGTGGCCTCACAGCCTGACAATTGCAGGTTTTTACATGTTCTCCATGTGTTATCCTGGGTTCCCCCAGCAGTCTTGTGGATTGGAGACTCTTGTTTTCCCATTGGTATTAACCCTTTGAAACCTGGGCAAATTCATTTGATTTATTTCACAAAAGGCAATCCGCAAATTAGCAACAATAAACAAATAAATAAATAATTTTGTCAGCCCTGTGATGTACTGCAGAGCTGTCCAGGGTCTTGCACTGCTGCGAGTAACATTAACACAACTCTGCCACCCTGAAAGGCACTGAGCGGCATAAGTGGATAATGATTGAATGAACAATTCTTCTGTATTTTTCTCTCTTCCTCCCTCTGTCTCTCATTTAGGGAGATGGTATATCCGTGAGGGCTGGCTGAGGATGGTACCTCGTAAAGGTGCCGAGACCAAGCCGAAGATGTTCTTTCTGTTCTCCGACATGCTGCTGCAGGCCAAACGCTGCAGTCCGCTGCATCCCACCAGCGGAGACAAGTTTGTTGGCCAGCATGCCTATCCCCTACAGGAGTGCACTGTGGAGAAGGTGTTTGGCCACACCAGGAGCCAGGGAGGCCTGCTCAGCGTAAGCATCCACTGTTAGTCAGAAGGCAGCACGCTAAACAGCTTTTTTGTAGCCTAGCTTCAGTGACAAGGTCATTTCCAAAACACCGCAGGCGTCATGTTATTTCTGTAGCATCATGTAATTTTGAGGGTATGTTACAGACAAGGCATTTGATAAATGGAGTTTTCCACTGACTGCTGGATATTCCAGCTTCCATGTTGTAGCCTCCCACCTCCTTTGATGAATGTGCTCCACACCTGCAAGACGACAGAAGAACATTGATCTGGCCACTGACAACAAATGACTCCTTAACAATGATGACAGCTAAGTTTAGCTGCTAACATGAGGTAGGCTAGCCACAGCTAGTCATCTTCATTGCTAGTGCTAGATGCGTTCATCAAATTAAAAGAATATACTCCTACAAATATATACCATTGTAAAATATCGATTGCAGAGAACCCTAGATTGAAGGTGAACATCACATATTATGACATAAGGTATATGTCACTTAAAGGTATTTTGCTGCCTGGATCCAGCCCTCATGATTCACCATGCCATCATTTTTTAATTAACTGGCGATCCCTGATGTCAAGAACTGCTGTCATATTTGGGCGTGGATTTTAGCAGAATCTGTGCAAGATGCCTGATTGGCTAGTTAATAAATTCTCTGTTAACACCTTCACAGTGCATGGTGAGAAGAGCAAACATGGCAGCAGATGTAAAGAGTTACAATGTTATGACAGTAAGCAAAATTTGGCGGTTTCCTCTGTTCCAGAGAAATTTACAGCCACAGTAAATTAAAAGACAAACAAGTGGCCAGTCTAAAAGTTGCTGTTACAACAATGCCTGATGATGCAATCTGTTAATCTACTATAACTGGTGTAATACTGACCAGTGGCCCTGGGACGAGCACTGACTTTGGTAAATCATCTCATAGGCTAGGTATTTTGGCTAGCTTTCAAATCTTTTCCTTAATTCTGACTGGGAGTGCTTTAACATGTAGGAAGTCAGATTTATCCTCATTCCAAGTTTGAATGAAAGCTTTAAAGTCTCTCGAGAAATCAGGGAATACTACTACAAATTTCACTTAACAGGAAAATAACACAATGTGTCAACATGTCTGTAGGTTCTCAGTCATCCAAGTCATGGTTATCCATGTAGAGTTCAGTTCTTCAGTTCTGCAGAAGAAATGAAGAAGGTTCTTGGATGAGGAGTGAAACATCCTCAAGAATCTAAACACAGTCCAGTTGACCTTAACTCAACTCTGCATGGATATTTTCCAATTTGTTACACTTTTATTGCATTAGATGTTTTTAACATCCTAGGAAGCAAGACCGTTTTTAGATCATGGGACCACTCCAGTTTAGTTAGGAAGAACTGTACAAAAGTCAAGGGCCACAGCAGGAAGTGTCTATAATTGTTTTGGGTATATAGCATCTAGTATTTTTAAAATACACATGCCTAAGGGGGTATTTTTTTCACATACATAAATATACAGTCAGATGCTTTTGTCAAGTCATGTAAAAAGTTCCATAATTCTTTTTCGCTTTTTGCTATTATCAGTATCATAAAAAAACATGACAATCATTTTATTTGATATGTATCCCGATTTGGAACAAAAATGTGTTTCCAAAATGAGAGCCCATGCTGTTCTAGTCCCACATGATTGTGATATCCATTTATATCCATGATCGTGAAATCAGTTTTATTTATTTCTTGGTCATTCATAGTGAAAGGACAATGGTTGTTTTTTTTTTAAAGATTAAAAGAAAGAAAATGCACACAGTGCTTGCTGAGCACCAGGTGGGGAGACATCTGTTCATTGATTTGAATATATGCATGAGTGAATTCTTAGAAGAGTCATTATTTAATTTCCACTGTTCATATATGTTGGTATGATTTGTCTCACATATGTCCTTGATGGCGGCTGCTGCATACGCCGCCAAAATGTGGTTTCTTAAATTCATCCCTTACAGCATTGTGACAACCCCACTGGGCTCACGCTGAATGAAAATGTCGTTTTGTTCAGCTTGTCAGATGAGACCCTCCATTCCCTTGCCCCTTACTCTCCCTAATCACTTCAAGCCTTTGTTGAAGTAGCCCAAAACTTGAACTTTTAATGTGTCTCTTCTCTCTGTCTGATCCATCTCCCAGGTCTCAGTACAGCTGCTGGCTGACAAATTGTGTCTAAATGATGTAGTTGCTGTCATGAAACATTCAAAGGAATGAGTTGCGCGTCATTGAGCAAGTAACCAAACCGTTTATGCAGCGGGTGTTTAGTGCCGATGCTGCATGGTATCAATATTCATTTGGGCTGATGCTGCGCTTGCTCAAAGAGCCCTTCATGTTCTGCTGGTAATGTGCTTCCCTGTGATGCGGGCTTTGATTACTCTACTGGGTGCTCAAGCTGGTCTCTATCGACCCCAAAATGTTGGCATTATTTCACGCCTCTTCCATGGCATTAAGACTGCACAGACTGTCCAGCATTCATGTTGCCGTATGATTTTATTGACAGGCCCATTGACGTAAAGTTCAAAGTACTATGAATTAAGCGTCCCTCATGTGACTAATGAAAAGCCTGCTGACAGGGAGACTAGTCAGTCCTGTATTTTTTGGACCGTGTGTGTGTATATATGTGAATAGCTGGAGAGCGTAGTGACGGCTGCCAGCTGTAACAGAATCTCTGGGTTGCTGGATCAGATTAGGCTGCAGATCTATCTCTTCCGGCTCTCCAGTAAATACATCTTCCTCAAGCCTGTCGTCCCTCTCCACCAGCCTGCTCCACGTTATCTAATGGCAGAAATGGCATTTCATTAGCCTCTTATCCCACTGCGGCCCAAATGCATACTCAGTAGCATTACGCGTAATTTCTCATAAGGACACATTATTGATCCCGGGCCCCTACCTGAGCTCAAGGAAAAGGGCTGTCAGCACTCCAGGGCCCTCCTCATCCAGGGCCATGAAGAATTAAAGCCAAATTAAATTTGACAGCTGTAAATGCCATGGCAATCTATATGCAAAGTTTGAAAAAAAAAAAAAAGCTTTTATTAAAATTTCCGATGTTTTTTTCCCCTCCTCATGCATGTTTTGAAGAAAAGAGAAAGCTTTTATTTTTGGATAGCCCCCATATCGCTCTCTCTCTCTTCATTCTCTGTCTCCTTCTCTGTGTTTCTTCCTGTCTCCTACTTCCTCAGTCTTTCCTTCTTCACTCTCCTCTCTCCGTGTCTGCAGAGTCTTCTTCCCCCTAATATCCCCTCACTACTTGAATATTTTTCCACATCCCTGACAGATTCTCTTTGATGTATAAATAATCAAGCTAAATTATGTGCAGCGAGGAGGCTTCGTGCTCCGCCGTTCTTATTATACAAAGTAATTTCTACCTAAGAGGGTCAGATTTCCTGACAAATCCCTAATTACCGCATTGCAATAGAAGTGGAATCTATTTGTGCATAAATCAACCCGCCGTCCCCCAAGTGGCGAGTGCCTAATATCACGCGCCGCTCCATTCGGCCCCGCTCACTGAACTCTGTAATTAGATAATACTTTTGATGATGGTACATTTGAAATCTTAATCCATTTAATCTATAATGAGACACTCCCCTCCCCATCCTTAAAAAATATCATTATATTTTGCTATGTACATGTTCTTCTTTACCACCATAAAGTTTTGTCAAAACAGACTTGAAGATTATCAATATGTCATCACCGTTCAGCATAGTTTTCTTGTGTTGGGGCTGCAGCCTCAGGTAAATGTTAAAGGTCATTTAATATGGTGAAGGCCTAATTTTGATCCTCTGTAATAGCTTTCCCGTTATAATTATTCTGCTCTAAAAGCCCCTTTTATTTGGGTTTGGACAGCTCCCATTGGTTTGTTTGACAAGTGCAATCTGAGGCTGGTGTTCGTAATGTGCATGATAGAGTTGGTAATTACTGTTGACTCAGAGGAAGAGCCCTCTCATATGAACCCTGCCACACTGTAGACTTGTGTGGTGCAGGGATGTATAAAATTTAAAGCACATTTTATTCCAATTGTAGATTAAACAGTTATTTTTCAGATGTTTCTCCATCAGTACAAATTTAGCAGCAGTTGGTCTGTTGTACAGCCTACTTTGATTTCTCTCACTTTACATTTGCGTAAAGAACATCTTCTAAGTTCAACTCTTCAAGGTGGATGACTGTCTGTGATGCGTCGCAGTAGCTTCTGCTGTGTGACAAGCAGAGAGGATGGTTTCTGACTGGATTTGGCCTGCCCTCTACTGTTCTGATAATGTTACTGCCACATCAGTCCTCCTGCACACAAACAAGTGATGACTTATGGATGACCGCGCTACTAAAATATAAACTAAAATCTGATAATTCTATAGTTTGGGATTAACAAAATTACTCTAATAAAAGAACATTGTCCCTAGCCAATATGGACAGCAAAATATGCCATAGGAAGCTTTAATTTAGGAATGATTAGGATTGTCAACTGTTTATTTATTTCTGTGGTTTATTTGATAGGGACGGATACAATATACATACACAGGCTGAGTTATTTGATGCAAGTATGAAAAGGTTTATAGTTGACACTAATTTGCAACACCCATGCCTAGAAGGGCTGTTGTGAAAGTAAGATATAAAGCAGTAAAATATCAACAAAAAAGAGAGAAAACAAAATGAACTGAGTACAATGAGAAGATGATATAGATGTAAGAATACAATTGGATTTAGAAACAGCAAGGTATGAACAAATGTCAAGCAGTTACTTATTTTAAGCTGAGGTTAGGCTTAATCAGAAAAATATATGGGTTTATCTGGGTCAACAGTATTACTTTTGAATTGATTCTGCCAGCGGCTTGTGCCAATATTCACTTGCTTTAAATCCAACCATTTCAAGCCACCACCACCATCACACCTATCCTAATACCAGGCATCAATCCTAACATCTATCCATAAACACCAGTCTACGTACAACACCCACTCTGAGATCCAACACTCATCCAAACTCCCATCCTAACAGCTAACACTCCTTATAACACCCATTTTAAGGCCACCACCGATCCTAACACCCTAATGCTTCTCTTGTTCTCTTCCTCCAGCTGACATTCCCCCAAGCAAAACTCCTACTGATGTCCAGTGACCAAGAGGATCTCAATGACTGGTTTGAAAGCCTCAGCTCTGCTATCCGGTACACACACACACACACACACACACACACATACATTGTTTTTTTTTATCTAATGCTATGAGATGTTTCTTTGTGTTACATGTTCAGATTACAGTTACTGATGCATTTGATTTGTTTTGTATTTAGATATTAGCTTGTTAGCTAGCTGACCATATCATCTGGTCAGCTAACCATCAGTGTGTTTACATGTACATTTGGGTTATTTATCATGTATGGGCAGTTAGCCAGTGTCTGAACTGCCATGTAAAATGAGAAACCAAGTTTCCATAATCAAGTTAAAAGATTAAGAGAAATCCAGTTAACACAGATAGATTTCTGCTGGAGAAACCAGATTATTAGGCCATATATACCCCTACTCAGACTTCTTCAAACTTTCTGGTGTGTGCATGTGCAGGAAAAGAGAGCAGTTAAAGAAACTGACATAATAAACACAATAAACACTATGTATGATGCTTAGGAGAGTAAAAACCTAACTGTATGTTGGACATGGTTGTTGAACAGTGCTTAACAGTTTTATGTAAACTTTGCCAGAGATGAAAAATAATGTACCCTAAAACACATCTGCCGAGTGGCAGAAAACTACCTACCGCCACTCACTGGGCAACCTTTGGAAATCTGACTTTCAGAGCAGAAGGAGCATAGCTTGAGAAAGTCACTACAGTAAGAAGCCAGATGCCCAGTAGTTTTTAATAGTAACATTAAAGTTTTCCATTGAACTTGGAACTAGGATAAATCCATCTTCCTATGTGGAAAAGTCAGAATTACAAAGAGGCTCTGAAAAGTCCAGGTTTGCCAAAATATCCATATATGAAGTTACAACAAAATAGCAGACAATACAGTAAGTGATAAACAAATGGATTGTTATTTCAAACCATGTTCCATGTATGTGTATGGTTCTCTATAGTCTTGGTTGGATATAGAGTAGATTAGGTTTATAGATTTAGAGGTTATAGATTAGATTATTAGTTTTTGTTGGTTATAGATGATTATAGATTTACAGCAGTTCAATTCAATTCAGTTCAATTCAGTTCAGTTTTATTTGTCTAGCGTCACACGTAACACAATTATCTCAAGGCACTTTACAGAAACCCAGCAGATCTTGGCCAAATCCATGGACCAAGAGCAGCACATGGCAGCAGTGGTGAGGAAAAAAACCCTTTCAACAGGGGAAAAACCTCGAGCAGAACCCGGCTCTGGGTGGGCAGCCATCTGCCTCAACCAGAAGCAGAGGGAGCAGAGAGAGAGAGAGAGAGAGAGAGAGATTATGATTATTATGATTATGATTTCAAGCACAGTTACTCTTATTCAGAACATTTGTATTTTCAGAAAGTGACAACTGCTAAAAATACAAAAAAAAAAAAAAAAAAAAAAAAATACATTGTCAGCATTTCAAGAACATTCAAAAGTTTTAACATAGCCCTGAATTTATCTTTCTTGACCTTACATGTAACAATGTTTGAAATGGAGTGTTCGAGAGAATGTTGCGCTTCAATAATATGATATCTCAGTGGTGAATCCAAAAATCCAATGGGCATATTCAAACACTGTAAAAAGGTAGCAAACCCCAAATTTCCAAGTTAAGGAGGACAAAATACTAACATATCACTTGTTTATTTGGCTCACATCACAAAAGAAGTGTTTTTCTAGTTTTTCTCTAGAAAAACTTTGTATTTTTTTTCTTTCTAGTGTGATGTGAGCCAAATAAAGAGGTGAAATGTGAGTATTTTGTCCTCCTTGACTTGAAAATTTGGGATTTGCTTTTAATATTTTTTGAAAATATTTGAAATGGAGTCACACTCAAATCTTCAAGCTTCTCTCTTTTTTTTATTATTAATTTCTCACTTGTTTTTTAACAGGAATAAAAAAAAAAATTCAGCCATTAACCTTTATCACTGTCATTATGTGTAGTGAGAAACAATCTCATTTCCCACAGGCATTCCTTATTATGACAGTCACCTAGGATAGCTCTGCGCCTCCTCTCCAAATCAGCTAAGTCAGTAGGGCCATACCGAGCTTGCATATAGCCTGATATTGTACCTCAGCCCTGCCCCTCTCCCAGACAGCTTCTCAGCATTGATCAGCCAAGCCTGGGTAACAAGACTCCCAGCCCACCTGGCCTTGGATCCCTGAAGGAGGGTCCGGGTCAGCCTCTCTAACCAGCAGGGCCGGCCGGGCGGAGGGCCCCGACCCAAGCATGCCCGACCAGGCTAATTAGTTTATCACCCTGTCAGAGTGGGAAGAGGAGAGGCTGTCAAAGCCCTCAGACCACACAGCTGATCCTGCATGGAGGCTGGAGGCTGACGGCTCTTAAACTCCAGGGAGCATAATTAGTTGTGGTGGAAGACTGAAGACAGGACAGGCTGAGAGGACCAGGGGTCATCAGCACTGTGACCACTAGGGATGACTTGGAAGGATGTGGGTGTGTGTGTGTGTGTGTGTGTGTGTGTGTGTGTGTGTGTGTGTACATCTGAACTGAATTATTGATTTAAAGGTGGCTATACTGCCTTGACTGTCATCTCTGAAAGTATTGGATTTTGCCACCAATGATCACCAGAAATTCAAACCATATGGTGTTCTGTTGCAGAGTCATCAGATTACTATCCATTATACTTTAATCATTTTCAATGATACTCCCCCTCACCATTCCATCTATGCATTGCATACAGTATCAGTTGTCTTACTGTCAGCAACTACAGTATTAGCAAACCCAAGGGGAGCACTTTTAATATTTTCCACATTAAAGACCACAGCACTCCAAAAACGTGATCACAATTGTATTTCAGAGGACTGTTTCCTGGGGGTGAGACGAACCATTATGTTCACCTTATAAACATGTACTCACACACAAACACACACACAAACACACACACACACACACACACACACACACACACACACACACACACACACACACACACACACACAGCTCCTAGCCAAGGGAGTCAATCTGGCTGAATCAGTGCTTGGTGACACAAAGTGAACAACTGTGGCAGAATGAGGCCTGGACACTCTAGACATTGTGGAGGGTGAACTCACTTTCACTTTACCTGCCTTTTTATTTTCAGAAATGACACCTTTGGAAAGCTGACAACATATTTATTAACCCTGAATAAATTCACTAGATTTCTTTAAACAAAATCATGTGGAAAAAATAAAATATAATACCCCCCCAGAGGTAGTCCTGGCCTGCCTCTAGGTACCCTAATTAAGGTATGACCACTTAAAAAATAAATAAATAAATAAATGTTTTTTCTTATTGTGGACAAATGAACAAGGACTTGAGCAACTTGTAGAGATTTCTGCTTGTGTTGTGCTGCTACTCTTGGCTTCTTTTTCACCTCTCTCAGGTTTGCATTTTGTGTTCTTGGTATGATCTTTGCAGGATTCGCACTCCTAGGGAAAGTAGGAACAGTCCTGAATTTCCTCTCTTTGTAGACAGTTTGTCTTATTGGTCTGATGAAGACCCAGGTCTTTAGAAAGGTCTTTCCTTTCTTTAGTCTTGACAAGCTTTGTGCTTCTCTACAATGCTTCCTCTAAGGTCCTGCAAGAGTTGTGTTCAAGGGGGTGGTTCACACCAACAAAACTGTCTTGGTCAGAACAGATCTGGTCAGTTTTGCCTGTGTGAAAATCTGATCACATTTTAGGTCATACTGAATTTACACAGAATTATAGAAATGTCTGAAAGGTTCACAGACTTTCAGGCACCACTGTCCACCTATCTGTCAATCTATCTAACAATCTATCTATCTATACAGGTAAATAGCTTAACCACAAATTTAAGAGTGATTTGATTTGATTGAAAACCTCACAAAACACTTAAGAACAAACTTGAATTTCTTTATATTCTCACTTTGACTGCAGTTTCAAACAGTTTGTGCTGCTGCTGGGAAAGAGGTGACTGAGGAGAAAATGTCTCCGGTAGTTATGTATGGAGTTATGCAAGTCCACAGTTTTATGAGTGAAAGAAATGCAAACTCTTGGGCCCAAGCTTCTCTGAAAATCGAAATACTCATTCACATAGTTAAAAAAAGGCTCAGAAAAACGTTTGTTTTTGTCTGTGTGTGTGTGTGTGTGTGTGTGTGTGTGTGTGTGTGTGTGTGTGTGTGTGTTTTGTAAGCAGAAGTACCAGAGCAGTGCTCTTGTAGTTATTTTTACAGAAAGGTGTGTTCTGGCACTTCAGACATGTTTGCGTCCACATGTGACATGATTTGTGCTCAGTAGTTGAAATCCCCTCTATTTTCACACAGGACATGTCCACCCATACACATCCAACTGAATGATAGAATCAAAACTCCTTGTGTTGTCCTGTCAAATGCACCTTGCAACATGTCCAGTGTCTTTTGAATGCAAGAAGAAAGCTTTGTCTGAACGTAGTATTTTTTCCTGTCACTCCGTTGTGGGTCTGTTGGTGACAGCAGCTACATGTTAGGATGTCGAGAATAAGCTAGGTTAAATCAGCTGTCCAGCTAACCACTTAGCAGGGAAAGCGGGGCTCCGATCATGGCCAGGTCAAGGTCAAGGTCAAGTTAGTATTGCATCCAAATGGAACACTAACTTGGTTTCAACAAAAAAAAGTGGCTTAAGAAAGACAAAAAACATAGGTCTTCTCGTTAATCTTATAAATATTCATTTAGCTATTTTATCAGACACACAGTTGTATCCAGAGCAAGCTTGTTGTTTGTTTCTGTTTTGGTTTTGGTATCCAGGAAGGGAATACAAATTGCCATCAAATTGTTCAATCTCAGGATATTGTATATCTCTGCTGCATGGATCCCAGGCATATTGTTTCACCATGTATTTTTAAAAATACAACAGCAGAAAGCACTGAAAAAAACCACTTGGCTATCTAGAGAAACTTCATTCACATCTATGGAGAAAGATGTGTTGTTTGTCTGAGGGGAACTTTACTTAGCTACAACTGGCTGTTTTGCCTTTATTGAGGGCAGGTCACAGGATCAATCAGCTGTATCACATTGTCAGGAAAAAATATTATAATATCAGCCTGAGAATGGTAGTACCCAGTAATCTCTTGCATTAACTTACATTTCCTCAATGAAGGAACATTTTATTACACTGTGATATCAATACATATTCTTTCTTGTTTTTTTGTTTTGTTTTTATAAACTTGTTTTCTGGTGTCTTATGTGTTGTGTGTCCAGAAAGCTGCAATCTAATAGCACAGTGGTCCATAGGAGAGATGAGCTGTGCAGGAAGCCCCTTCATGCAGCCCCCGACAGCCACAATACACCAAGCAGCTCCAACACACCTGGCAGGAAGAGGAATATGGTGAGACACTCACACACACTGTAACTCAACTACTCAGTCACTGAAACTTATTCTGAAGTGCTCATATGCACACACTTCTGCCACACTCACTATCAGTCAGTTGGTGTCACTGTCAGTACCCGTGATAACTTGTCATAGTGCAATAAAAATTTGTCCCTAAATGAATAAAAATGGTAATAATGCCTGTCTTTAAGCAGAGTGAGCAAAGTGTTTTACAGAAAGGAATAAAGGAATAAAAACAGTGACAGTGATGTTGAAGGGTTTTCAATGTAGTGAGTCCCCAGGACCCACAGGTGCTCAACTTGAGTGGGCCCTAGGGAAGCTGAATGGGTCCCCCCCAAAAAATTTGTTTTTTTGACTAATAGTATTGTGCTAGGGTTGACATGTCGTTGATCATCTAAACAAATGCAGGATACGCAAGGCAGCCATCAACTGCATGTGAAAAGCATAGTTAAAAGCAAGTATATCTACAGCTTAAGGTCTTAGTGTGTTTCTCAAAGACCTAGTGTCTGTGAGAGAGAGAGAGCGCAAGGCTGTATCACAATCCAGGGGAAAGGGGGTGGGTCTCAGGAGTTTAGCAGTCTTATGTTGTGGGGGAAAAACTGTCTTGGAGCTTGTTTGCTCTTGCCCGCATGCTTCTGAACCGTTCTCCAGGCTGGAGCAGAGAGAACAGTAGGCTGGAATGCCTGTGGTCATTGAAGATATTGTGGGCCTTCCTCTTACACTGTTGGGTGTAAAAGGCCCTCAGGTCTGGCAGATTGTTAGCCGTTGAAGGAAGAACAGGTATTGTGTCACTACCTTGATGGTGATGCCAGTGTGCAGTAACCAGGAAATGTCATCAGTAATGTTTACTCCAAGGAACTTGAAGCTGCTCTCTCTCTCCAATGGGACAGTGAGCTGTCGATGTGGGAGTGTGACCCCTCCCCAGCTGTTTCTGAAGTCAACAATCAGCACCTTTGTTTTGCTGACATTGAGCTGGAGGTGGATATCCTGACACCATGATATCAGGATTCTCACCTCTTTTCTGTAGGCCATCTCATCGTTGTCAGTAATCAGGCCGATGATGGTGGTGTCATCAGCAAACAATGGTGCAGATGGATGGCTACCGTCTTCCAGGCTCCCCTTCAAGTTAACTTTTTAGTTCTTTTATTGGCACTACTTATAATCAGCAATCCAATTTTTTTGAAAAAAAAAAAAAAAAGCCATTGACAGACAGACTGCAATCAACATTAGAACCACACTAGACACATTTTACTACCAAAAAACAATCAAACAGACTCAGCAACCACTCAGCACTACCGCTTGTTTAGCTTACCTGCTACATCTGTCAAATGGCGCCAGAGGAGGAAATGGGGCAAAAGAGCTGGAGTCAGGCTGAGATAACAAGAAAACTATCCCCCTATGCTAAAGGTATCCTTTTAGCAAATGTTCCGTCACTGGACAGTAAGCTAAGTGAACTGAGGAGTAGGCCCTTAAGTGGGACAATAAAAACTGGAATGTACTGGTTTTCATGGAGAACTGACTCGACCCTTCAAAGACCCTGTACAGAAAAATAAGTACATAATAAAAATAAAAATAAACATAAGAAGTAGCCCAAGATCAAAAGTTACTAAGGACAAAACCAAAAGTTACATTTAAAAAAAGTCAATAAAAGTGCATTTTACGACTTGGCTTAACTTAGTTAGAATTAACACACTGTATGTACATACACACTTTCAGACCACTTTCAACACCAAGAAAATAAGTACATGCAGGGACAGGCAGAGAGCATAAGGCTTTATTTGAGGCCTGTACTTAACATTAAATTAAAAGGTTAAGAATACAAAATTACATTAGATGGGAAATAGATGTGAACCTTTTCAGAGGAAATTTTGAATGTGCATGCTGCTCTGCGTGTATAGCGGTTTTCTCAAAGGCGTAGATTAGTAGCAAACTGAAAAAATGAACACAAGAGTAAAGTATAAAGTAGAACTGGCTTAAGTTTCTGAAGAAACGTTGAATGTGCTTGGCTTCATTGCATAATGTTAGCCATTCGCTGAACTGCCATCCCTTCGCTATGCGGTTTGTAGATGGTTGTGTGTTTGCTCGTTGCTATGGTATACAGAGGGATTGCTAAGGTGTTTTAAATGTTTGCACTGTGTTTGCTTGTGGCATAGCTGTGTAGTTACTATTGTGTTCCGGGTGGTTGCTAGGGGGTGGCCATGGTGGTCTGAGTAGTAGCTACAACATTGCTAGATGGTTGGTGAGATGTTCTTGGGGGTTGGTAAGGTATTACTGGGTGGTTGCTATGATGTTCCTCATGGTTGTTAGGGTGTTTCTAGGTGGTTGTCTTGGTGCTGTGGGTGGTTTCTAGGGAGTTTCTAGGCAGTTGCTTTGATGTATTTCATTGTATTTGTATTTGATTGTATTGCTAGGGTGTTGCTAGCCAGTTGCAATGGTGTTATTGGTGGTTGCTAAGGCATTGCTAGGTGGTTGCAGTGGTATCTAGGGGTGTTGCTATGCTGTTGCTGTGGTGTTGTGGGTGGTTGCCAGGTGGTTGCTATGGTGTTCCTGATGGTTGCTAAGGCATTGCAAGGCTCTTGCTATGGTATCTGGGGGTGTTGCTAAGCGGTTGCTATGGTCATGTGGGTGGTTGCTACGGTGTTGCTGTGGTGTTCCTGATGGTTGCTAAGGCATTTCTAGATGGTTGCTATGGTGTTGTAGGTGGTTGAATGCATTGAATGCAAGTCGAACAAGATGTAGGAGAACCAAATTACATATCAGAAATTGAATAATTTTTCAAGTATCTTCTGTAATTTAGGGAGGATGATATTTTTACCAAAGGAAAATAAAAACTGTATAATTTGTTATCTCTGAATCTAAAGAATTAACCTCTGGTGAAGTGTTTAGGGAGAGAAAGATCTGTCAGCTGTCTGGCTGAATAAGAGTGGATATATACATTTGGTTGAAAATAAGTTTGCTAAATTTCCCACTTTCAAATCTACTATATAAACAAATAAGCATATCTGAAGAATATGAATATCAAAAACTGTGGGAAGCTGAAGTTTCTGAAATAAAGGAGCAGATGGGATGTGCAACTTTGAGTGGGAAGGCACTCTGAGAAAAAAGACACTTTTGGAGCAAGAAGGTTTTCTGAAGGGAAATGTATTAGCCCAGATAATGTTTCAATATAAAATGTAAGGATAAATCAGCCCGAGCATACGAAAACAATCTGTACTAATGGGATGACCAGTTATCTTCATCATACGAATTCATTACTACTAGCTAAATTGTTTCCTCTGATTTATAAATCTTCATTCTGAGGAACCTTAACTGGGAGTTGATTTGGTTTTATTTTGATTTTTTGTTTAGTTTTTTTTGTTTGTTTGTTTTTTGTTTTAAACCGCTGAAGTCTACTCCCATTGGTCTTCTGGGAATATTATTTTGAGAGGTTATTTTCCAGTCATGGAAAGTCATGGAAATTGATGAATTCTCTGGGGAAATCCGGGACATATCAAGAGATTTTACAAATGGGTCACTTCACAGCAAGTTAGCAGAAGTTATTTTACAGCTTCTGTGACACACTTATTGTATTAGAAGCCACCTGGAGTAGAGACAGAGGCCAGGGAATGAGTATTTTTAACTCATGGAGGTACTTCTGATTTAATTATTGAAAGTCACTGAAGTTTTACAAAGTGTGCACTATGGGTAGGAATCATCAATGATCTCATGAGACCCCCCACCCCCCAAAAATACTGGATGATGGGGATGTTATATATGGAAAAGCTTTATGTGGAGAAACCTTCCCATCTCTTTCTCCATCACTCTGAAAACTGTCACTGCTCTGCCTCCCAGGTGAGTGCCAAGCCCGATGAGCGTGTGCTGGCACCTCCAGCAGGGCAGGAGGACATCGCCCCCAAGAGGATGAAGCTGGTCGACACACCAGTGCAGAGGTAGGATCCTCACCACTCAGTATGGCTCTGTGGGGCAAATATAACCCACGTTACAATCGTGATTTAAGGCCTACAGTTACTGACCCTTTGAAACCTTAGCAAATTCACTCAGTTTTGATGGGGAAAAGGCAATTAGCAAATTAGCATAAGAACATTAGTGAAAGAAAGAAAGAAAGAAAGAAAGAAAGAAATGTCTTGTAGATCAGCTAAAAAAAAAAAAATCTTTGATTACAAAAAATATTTATAATTATTAAGAAATCAGATCAGTGATGCTGGATATATGTCAAAGTTCTTGTGTTTAAATGCTAAAGCATTTAACTCTTTAAAAGCAGTGCATATATATATATATATATAAATACATATATATATATATATATAAATACATACATATATATATATATATATATATATATATATATAGATAGATAGATAGATAGATAGATAGATAAAATTGATACATTCAAACAGTTCACATGTCCTGGGTGAAAAACGTCATCATGACATCATGTCTGTATACTGATGTTTGTTTTGTTTTCAATCTAAGCTCAAAGTCCAGTTTGTCAAAGTGAGTTGCTATGCACTAAAGCTGGATTTGTGTGTCCAGCAGTCCAGAGGCGGCCACCTCCAGCTGTGTGATCCTCTGATGGGTCTCTCCTGCAGAAGGATCAGACGTGCAGAATCGTGCCGTGGACCCATACCAAGCTCTCCTGCCAGCTTCTTCATGACATCACTTTGTATTTCTACTTCATTTTGATAAATGTGACACAGATGTAATCGTGTCCTTGGCTTGTAACATTACATATTTTTTCACTTTATTTTTTGCTCTGTACTGTTGGAAATCTGAACATGATGGGAGAGATCTGGATCTGGATCAGCAGTTTTAACCTCTTCCACTGTGCAATATAAAACAAAGCTGATGTCAAGGAAGCAATGTCTGACAAATGTTTCTTTTGCAAAAGCCAAAATATATAAAATCTACAATTTTTATGCCAAAAAAAAGTTTTTCTGGGATTTTTCAGGCTGGAGACGCCTCAGAAAGGGCATTTAGACCACCTCAAACTGTACCAGCCCCCATTTTTAATAAATGAATATCATAAGCATATATCAATCTAACCACAGGAAGTATCTTAGGATTTTCTGCACGTCAACATGTTTGTAATTTACTGCTCGCTTTCTGCAGTAACAGCTGAGGAGCATGCAGGAGACTCTGTTCTTCATCTGCCTGCATTTTCTGTAGTTTGGAAGAGGAAGACAAAGTTCAAACAGCTTCATTTTCCTTCCACACCACCAGGAGTCCATCTACCCCAACACCACAAGCCTGCCAGCTTACAGCCACACACTCGAACCCTTTGAAACCTCACTGAAATTCCTTTTTGTCTTTTCAAATATATTTTTTAACAATATGTTACATAAACATTAGATATATCTTTTCAGTATCTATTTCAGTTTTTTCTTTTTCGTGTGCATGAATTGTTTTAAATTTTTAAATTTTTACATTTTTAAGCCCCCCCCCCCCGCCCCCCGTTAAAAAAAATACTTTTTCAGAAATTGCTACTATGTGCAATGAAAATTTTGTTTGTTTGTTTGTTTGTTTGTTTCAGGAAATAGACTGATTTGGTTGGGGGTGGAATAACAGCTGTTTAAATCAATTGTTTTACTGCCAGATAATATAATCATTCATGCATTTAACATTGCATTAGCGCATACTCATACGTTGTATCTCATTGATGGCTGCACTCTAAAAGATGACATTATGGTTTGATTTTTTTTTATTTTTCTATGAATTCTAATCTTCTAGGCAGATGCTCATTTCTCTGTAATTACTTTGGCTGATTATTTCCTATTATATCCTCTTTCTAAAATCAGAATGTATCCCTTTATACACATATATACACTCAGTGGCCACTTTATTAGGTCCACCTGTACAGTCTAATGCAGTTCAATGCAAGAGCTTTGCCATAAATTCTACCTTTTAAGAAAGTTTATAATGTTCATGTTGACATTGTGGAGAATGGGTCAATTTAATTCTATGTTTACTTTCTGAGGTAGTTTGCAGAGGTCTTGTGCTGGACTACATTATATTGAGAGGTGTTTCTAATTTTTTGTCCTCTCCATTTATATGCATGACAGGGGACAAGATGTTGGAAACACAATTTAGTACAACAGCTGCACTAACTATGAGCTCAAGGTCCAACATAATTAAACATAATAAAAAGAAAAGAAAAAAGAAAAAAAGAACAAAAAGAAAATCTGAGTATTACAGGCATCATAAAAGATAAACTGTGCAGGTAGACGGTATCAAGTGGCCACTGAGTGGGGACACACACACACACACACACACACACACACACACACACACACACACACACAGACACAGTATATATACATATATATATAGATATATCTATATCTATCTGTCTATTTATATCTATCTATCTATCTATATAGAGAGATATATAGATGGATAGATAGATAGATATGTTTCTTTGAATTTGTATGTTGTGTTTTACTTACTACAATCGAGCTGCTATGTAAAACAGATCATAACTGCTGCTCTATGCATATGTGTCAATAAAATGAATGGAAGGGAAATACTGAGCGATTTTTTTTCTCTTACTGAGCATCCAAATAAGGCGGGATATTTCATTTTAAATAGTAGCAGAGCTGCTTTGGCCGCTGCAGCCGTGTGGCTCGTCCCACATGAGACGCTGAAGATGTGGAGGGATGCGGAGCGGTCATGCAGGCGCTTGACAGTGAGCTGCTGGCCTCATGACGGTGATGGAGTCTGGAGGATTTGTCTTTGTGCAGCGGCTCGGCCAGTGGAGGGCTGATGAAGACATTTTAAATATTCAATGGCTCTATAAGTGGAGCGCAGGGGAGAGAGACTGATGAGGTTTCTATTTTAAAAGGCACATGATGGCTGGTCACTTTGTCTGTGACCAGCCATCATCAACACGCAGCGAAGCCCAGCGCTCCGTCCTGTCTCACTGTAACAGCAGCTGCCGCGGATGCGCAGAATCACAATGAGAAAGACTTCATTGATCCCTGACGGGAAATTGAGTAGGTGAGGCGCGTCCAGCATTCTCATATGTACAGCAAGACACATCTTGAAACCGTAGATTTAGAAAGGTTTCTTGAACAAAATTCACTTTATTTCTTGTTATTTATATCTTTGTTTTGGGGGGTCGTTTTGGTGTGTGTGTGTGTGTGTGTGTAAAACAATCAATTTGTTTGGCAGTTTTATTTATTTATTTTTTAAACATGTTTTAATAATTTAAATATAATTATAATAGTTATGAATACATAAATAATTATGTCATCCTCACAACAAAAGCCACTTTATTTCTTAATTTTTTATGGGACTTTTATTCATTTTTTTCCTTTGATGTTTTAAAATTTTTCTAGTATTTGTTTTGTTAAAAGTCACTTTATTTATTATTATTTTTTTTTTTATGTATGTAGTTATTTCTTCCTTTTTGGAGGGAGGTACATTTCTTGTATTTTCAGTTTGGTAATTTTATGGTATTTTGTGCACATTTAAAAAAATTTTAATATATGATCATAATAGCTGTAAATCAATAAGTAAGAACTGTTTTTGTTTGCTTTTTTTTTTTTTTTTTTAAACTTTCCCACATTGTTTTACAAAGTATCTAGAATTTGTTTTACTAATTTTCTAATAGTTTTTAGTAAACAAAAGCAACAAGGTAAAAATGTTGTACTCAATTTTTAGTACTATTTTTATTTATTTATTTATTCATGTCTAATTTTCTGTTTTCTTTTATTTTGTTTCTAATTTCTTGCTGATTTGCTCATTGCCTTTTCTCCCAGGTTTTTGAAAGAAATCAAGTGAAGTGGTCCATTGTTTCACAGTTAATGGAACTGCAGCACTATCTTATGGCCACAGGGTGGCGCTAAAGGCAGGATTTACACAAGAAGACACCTGGCCAAGGGCTGATGCTGCACTTTCAAAACAGTGCACTGCCCTATTAAACACAAACCCTTCAGTAGCTCCTCGGTTTCCTCTTAAACTTTCCCTGAACTCACACACACTCCTTAACAAGCTCCTCAGTCCTGCCTGGGCTCCTGGATTCTACTTGAACTCCGTTGGTGCACCTCAGGATTTATTCATCCTGTGGTTTCAAGGGGGTCCTGGAGGGGCTTCCAGGGGCTCCTTAATTCACCAGAAACTGCTTGACTGCAGAGGATGTATGAGGTCATTGTAACACTTTCTTTCTGGTTAATCTCACCACAATTTGTCAATGTTCAAGTATAACATGTAAACAATTTAACCCTTTGATTCTCTTGGTTTCTTTCAAAAGCGTGGGACAAAAGAGAAAAAAATTGTAAAAACAAAAACAATCTGAAAATTCCCACAAAATACTTTTCCTTATAAGGATCTTCAAACACTCCTAAGTTTTGCACCTCAAAAATATCTAAGATCAAACATTTCATTACTTGCAATTGACTTAAAAAAATATTAGGTAGCCACTGTTCAAATACAAAATAAGACACAAATTAAACATACAATGATAACTTGAGCTGAAATTATTTAAACCTATGAAATCTGAGTTAAGTCACTTAATTTCTTTTAAAAACACGGGGAAAAGGTGATCAGCAAATTTGCAAAAAAAAAAAAAAAAAATCACCCAAAAAGTACCAGAAAATTAGGGAAAAAACTGTGAGAAAATTCTTAGAAACTTAGCACATAAACAAAATTACAAGAAAACTATAACTTTAATTATTTTAATTACATAGTTCAATGATTAAAGTGTGCTAAATAAACAAACATAACATTACAAAACCTGTAAAATTAATTTAAAAAAAAAAAGACCACTACCCAGAAAAAAGAAATGGTGAAAAAGTGCATTGAAAATGAAAGCTGAATGTCTGTCCAGGTCATTCTCAACTGAGAGCCTTTGCTCAGCAAGCCTAAAAAAAAAAATCTCTTTTATCTGAAAGCAGTTCCAGCTTTGTCCACAGGGTGGCGCCGTGAGCCTCACTAACAGAAGAACACTGCAGTGTGACTGCTGATGGCTCTCTGGGCCCAACATGAACATGAAGAACAAACATAAAGCAAAACACAAATCAGGTGTGAGACTGAAAAAAGTCCCTGCCACTGAGACCAGGACAGGGAGCAGGGCCTTCGCCAGACATTTGGGGGCCCTGGGCAGAACAGTGTTTGGGGGCCCTCTCTTCTTACCATGAAAAGTGCAAGTCCAGATGATGAACCACCTGAAAGATTTTATTTAAAAAAAAAAAAAAAAAAAAACTTACTATAATGCTTTTGATTTCTCCTTTTTTTTTGGTGGGGGGTTGGCAGTTTTCTTGTTTGCTCCATTTATTTATTTGTTGTTTATTCATTACAATTGTTTTGGTAATTTTGTGGTACTTTTATGTTTGTTCATTTTTTCAGTTATTTTGGGGTAACTGCAATTACCCAGATTTTTTTTTTTCTTAGATGACTTTCAGGGCACATTCTTGTACATTTTTTACTTTTTTGCAAATTTTCAAAAAAACAACAAAAATCATTTACCAATGTTTTTGTTGTTTTTTTTTCTGTTTTATGTTTGTTTTTTATTTTAAGAATTTTTTATTCATTATTTGTAAGGTGTTGTCCTGATACACACACATATCTCCTGTGGCCGGGCTCATGGCAATTTGTCTTCCCCTCCAGGAGGCCCTATCTGTGCAGCGGCCTGTTCATCTCTGTGTTAATGCAGCGACCACGGTGTAACGTTTAGCCTCTGACCCTGAAACACAGATGAGTCACGTCTGAAATACAGTGTTCTGTCTGTGAGGACAGTGCAGTCTCTTTAGCATTGTCTTCATTACTGTTTACCATTACCATCAGAATGTTTCGCAGGAGGTGGAATAATATCACATTTTTCAAAATGGGTAAACTATCCCTCTAAGTCATTTTTGACCACCACTGACCAGCGCAGCTAACTAGATATATTATGATGACTTTGTGCTATGTGCAGCGGGAAAATCATACTTTTTGCCCTATTAATGGTTTCCAGAGCAGTCTGATCCATTGCAGAGGCCCACAGGTGTGCACTGTGCTCTGTGTTCTGGCCTGTCCCTGTGCTGCATGTGATTTATATCACTGAGATAGTATGACAAGGGGTCTCTAGACATAACTCTACAATCCTGTGTGTCCCAGCTCCTCCCACTATCTGTCATGATTAAACTCGTGTTCACCCTCACTTTATTTTATTTATTTAGTTATTTTGACATGTACTGTAGACATACTGTGATATGCAGACGTCAGCCCACAAATAACCCTCCTCTGTAAACTGTAAGTAGTTTCATAACCACAAAGGAGCAGAGAGGAAGGAATATTCTTCTTCCTGTCTCCCAGTTGAAGGCCAAAGTGTAAATCATTTGTTATCTTTCCTGCACTATGACGCAGTGCAGGGATGAATTCAAACATTTAAAAGCTATGTGTGCGTCAGATTGTAGATACTTACCCAAGCCTGTCGGGACCCAACAGGTCAGGCCGGGTTTGGACAAAAATTTAGAAATTATGTTGGGGTTCAGGTCGGTTTCAGTCATGTCTTTGTTATTTTAGTGAAACTCTAGTGTAAAATAAATAAAAATGATGAACCTATTGTCTGTTCTGGCCAACTTTTTGTATGGTGGTGGTTTACGTGATAACACTGAAGGCAACACGTAGGCTATTTCAGTTGGTAAATGTAACCTAGTGATGGAGGACAAGCAAAATCTCAGGTTTGGGTCGGCTTCAGACACAAAAAAGAGTGCCTGTCAGGTTCAGATTGGGGTCAGACAAAAATATGCAGCCCAATCCACATTCTAGTGTGTGTGGTTGATTTTGGGAGTATTTCTGTTGCTGGACCTATGCACCTTTTTGTGATAGGCCACGTCCACCATCACACCCTCTTTTGGCCAATCGATGTGAAAGGTTCATCAGTTTTCCATAAGGTTTTGTCAAGTTACGTGAATCAATTTGTAAGATATGCACCTTGTATGATGGGCCACGTGCACTACTACTGCCCATTTTTGGCAAATAAGTGTGATCAGCTCTTTTTTGCTCCATGACCAAGGTTTCCACAAAATCATGCCACATTATGTCAACCAATTTGGAGGTTTTGGGCCTTTTTGTGATTGGCAACACCCATCACACACCCACTTTTGACCAGTCAGCATGAGAAGTCAATCAGCTCTTTCTTAGCTAACTTTTTCACAAAGTTTTGTGCAAATCTTTTCATAGCTTTTTGAGATGTACTGCTAACAAACTATACTATACTATATACTATATGCTATATGCAAACCAACACAGAGAGCTGTCACCGTGTGGCCCAGTGAGGCAGACTCTGTGCTACAGGACTGCTGTCAATGCACAGACTGGCAGGTCTTCAGACAAGCAGCTGAAAAGGAGGGAGAGGTGGATTTGGAGGAATACGCTTCTGCTGTCCTTGGCTACATCTCAAAGTGCGTCGATGATGTCACCACTACAAAGACTGTCACCATCTATCCAAACCAGAAACCTTGGCTGAATGCGGAGGTTAGGGATGCTGCATACAGGTCTGGTGACACAGAGGCACTCAAAGCAGGCATAAAGAGGGCAAAAAAGGCACATGCACAGAAAATACAGGGCCATTTCTCCAGCAACGACCCTAAGGGCATGTGGAAAGGCATTAAGTGCATCACTGACTATAACACCAAAGGTGCACAATGCCCCAGAGACCCTCTCTGCCTGATGCCACCAACAAATTCTACGCCCACTTCGAGGACTCCAACTCCACCGCCCCCTCCAGCACCAGACTCACCCCAACAACAGGAGAAGAGCCCCTCAGCACAAGTGAGAAGAACCCTGCAAAGGATCAACCCTCACAAAGCTGCCGGTCCAGATAACATACCTGGATGGGTACTGAAGGGCTGCGCACATCAGCTCTGGGTGCTGATGGACATCTACAACACCTCACTGTCACAGGCTGCTCTCCGTACCTGTCTGAAGACGGCCACCATCATCCCCGTCCCAAAAAGCTCCACAGTGACAGGCCTGAATGACTACCGGCCGGTTGCCCAGATGGTCTCCAGCGTCAGGTATCTCGTACACCTCACCAACGACCTCACATGGAGTATCAACACCTCTCGCCTCGTCTGGAAGACCCACCAGTGACTCTACTTCCTCAGGAGACCGAGGCGTGCTGGACTTGGGAGCTCAGTCCCGACCTCATTCTACAGATGTGCAGTGGAGAGTGTTCTCTGCTCCTGCATCACAGTGTGGCATGGTGGCTGCTCTGCTGCAGAGAAAAAGGCTCTGCATAGGGTGGTGAAAGCAGCACAGAAGATTGTGGGAGTCAGCCTACCCACCACCACGACCATCTACACAGCCAGATGCAGAAAAAGGGCCTCCAGCATCATGAAGGACCTCACCCACCCGGCACACTCACTGTTTGCCCCCCTCCCCTCAGGCCGGAGGTGGAGGAGCATCAGGAGCAAAACCACCAGACCCAACAACAGCTTTTACCCACAAGCTGTTAGGCTGCTGAACTCTGTCGGCCCCCTTTGAGCCCCTACCACCCCCCAACCCTCTAACCCCCCAACCAGGGACGTGACGTCACACACCCCACCTTGGTACACACACGCACCCCTGCCCCCCCTCACCATGGATGTGTGAATACTCATCACACTCTACACCCCTTAAAAACATCATCCCCATCCAGCTACACTGATGGAGGTAATTGCTAGGAAGCAACATGGCACATCAGCATGAAACGCAAATACACTCACTTTTGTCGACGATGCGGTAAAGTTCGTTGTAGTTCAGGGTTCTGATAATCTGTTGTATCATGCACCATCGCTTTGTGTCTAGTTATATGACAGTTTTTATGACAAGAAGGTAAGACATGTATGGTAGATAAGTGCCATCAGATTTTCCATTTTCATATGCCATTATAAGCTGACATGGAATGTTTTCCTTCTACAGTGTAGTCCTGGATCAGTAACTGTATCACAACTTGCGGAGAACATCAGATGAAACCTTTAAAGTCCAGAGGAGTGACTGAAGGCCGATTTCAATCGCAACGTTTAAATCTGGGTTAGCCTGAAAGGTTTGTCCCAGTCTGACCCATTAATAAGCCAGCAGCTCCGCTCTGTGTTTATGTCAAGGCAGGAACTCTTGCAAATGGAGGCCGTTGCATAACAAATAAAAAGTCCTTTTAAGACTCCAGTCAAACGCAACTCTCTTAAAACCACCGGCCACCCTGTTTTCCACTGAAGGTCAGTGGTGAGTGTGTTACAGCAATATGAAGAATTTGAACAGAGCTTCACATCAACAGTTGAATTTATCAAGAGTGTAAAAGCACATGCCAACACAAAACACAGCCACCAGTGCCAACATACATTTTGAATATTATTTATGTTCATAAACTGAAAAATGAAACTGAGAGAGAGGTTTGCAAGCAAAACAAATATTTCATTTTGGGATTCCTCTTTAGCCTCCTTTATTAATGTTTGGTAATTTAGTAAAATATTATATTGTGCTGCTTGTATTTTCTTAGCTCAAAGCTTGCATGTGCTATGTTATTCTAAAGGAAAGTGAAAACCTACATGTGTCAGTTTAGCCACAAAAGTCCTCCTGAATCCAGTGGCTGCTATGCACTTTACTGAATTACAAATGTCACATGATCTAAAAGCATTACCCATACTGATTTGTCACTTATTATTCATCAGATTATTTACATATAGTAATTATTGAAGTGTTTCATGATAACTGCCATTCTCATCACATGCAAAGCCACAGGATTTGCTTTCATGACAATTAAAGGGATAGTTTACCCATACTTAAATGTGATATTATGGGGGATGCCTCGGTGGCTCACCAGTTAAGAGTGCACATCATGCACCAGGGCCCAGTCCAGATCACAGCAACCGGGGTTCAAGTCTGACCTCAGGTCCTTTGCTGCATGTCATTCCCTCTCTCTCCCCTGCCTTTCCTATAAATCAAATCAAATAAAGCAGAAATGCAAAAAAAAAAAAAAAAAAAAAAAAAAAGTGATATTTCACTTCCCCCCAGCTGTTCTGTAGGACAGCGGTGTTGCTATCTTCCTCTCATTGTTACTGAGTGCTGGATACTGGCTGGATGCTCCACATGCTAACTGTTAGCCTCCTGCCACTGAGCTGGACTTCACCCCAGCTAACATTTGTAAAAATAACTACCTTAGTCAACTCAAAGGAGGTTAAACATCACTTTACATCACTTTAAGTGTCACTTTCTGAAACTAAAGTGCACATTACTGAGTGCACACAGACAACAGTTTTGCTCAAAACTGTCTCTTTAATGTTGTTTCATTGTAGTCTTCAATCTTCTGTTAAAAGATAAATGAGCCAGGGAATCTGTGTCCAAAATGGACATGTTTTGAGAGGTGCTTAGTCTTTGCTTGATGAGGGCGCCTCTGAAAGCCTGTCTGGAGAAAGAAAGTATTATGTAATCCCCTTGGCCTTAAGGAAAAGCAGACACACAGTAGTGAGGTAGCCATGTTTGGCTGCTGGATGTAGCTTCATTAAGCCATTCAAGCTGTTGCCTCAGCAACAACCAAACTAAGTATGACCAAGTTTAAGTTTTTAACTGCCAAGTCAATTCCTCATAGCATAAATACTGGCTTCCTTAATGCAACAAGTCCTTGGACCCATCCAGCCACAGAGGTCTCTAACACAACCCACAGAACTGTTTCCTGAGGGAGCAAGCTAGCCTCTGAAAACACTTGGTTAGGTTTATAGTTAAGGTTAGGGAAAGGTTTGTTGTAATGGTTAAGGTTAGGAAACAGTTATAGTTAAGGTGAAACAGTTATAGTTAAGGTGAAACAGTTATTGTTAAGGTTCGGGAAAGGTTTGTTGAAATGGACAAAGTTAGGAAAAGGTCAGCGTTAAGCTTACAAAACGTTAGCTAATGTCATCTAGCTAATATTAGTGAATGTTTGCTAATATTGGCTAGCTAAAGTTAGCTACCTAAACACACACAGTGGTCCAGCTTGGAGGGGGCTCTTCACTTTAAAATGGAACTAAAGGTCGTAATAAAATGTTGTACAAATGCAGTATGAGCTTGTTTTTTGCTGGAGGACAGTCTCCTTTAATGCTGACTGTCTGAAATATGGAAATTGGATGAAAAAGACTAAGGGCCCTATCTCCCGTTATTTGCGGATTTAGGGTTGTGCAAGAGGCGTTCCCCCGCAAAAGTTGCTATCTTGCACACCTGTCTTTATCTCTAAAACACCTGCGCTACCCGCTATATTATGCATAGCCGTGGTTTGGGCGTTACGCCAGCTAAACCAATCAGTGTGCCAGGTGCCACTGCCTTTAAGAGCAGGCTGCACTATCCCAAATCCGCAAACAGAAACCCGTGATGGAGAGAGGGAGGTAGATTTTCTCAGGGCTTCTACTGAGGCTAAAGCAAGGTGGCTTTTTATATATATATTATATATTATATTATAGGCGAGTTAATTCGGGAGGTGGAGCCACATGTGTCCAAGTGGACGTGTCACAAGGTTGTACTGATTGAGTAAAATCCCCGGGTCACACCACACACACACAAGAGGCAGAGGTGGAACTATGTGTAAACTAATTTATTGACAAGGTAGATTGGGCAAATAAAATATTAAAAATAAAAATATAGCACAGCTGCTGGCTTATGATAAAACAATAAAACACACTGGCGTAAGTGTCCAATTAAAACAGTCTTTCCTCTAAACAGTCTATATGAGTAATATACTCAGTCCATTCCGGCGGCGTCCCGGTATCAGTCCGACCGTGTGCTTGGCGAGGCTCCGTCGGGGCGCGCATTGAAGCCGCCTGAGCGCACTCTTGTTAAAGCCCAAATGGGATAGCGGATGTGCTATCCGCTTTCCCTAAAGTGTGTGCTCAAGATAGCAATTGTAGGGAAAGCACATAAACACGCCCACGGACACACCTCCAGGCGCAAATAACGGAGTCGGCATAATGGATAGCGGGTAGCGTGGGCGTAAGATACCGTTTAGGGATAGTGGAAGCTGCTAAATGCGCAATTCACGGGTAGAGGGTAGTGGCAGCGGGTAGCGGGTGGCATAAGATAGGGCCCCTAGTCTATAAATACTCATGATCAAGTATTGCATTCTAAATTGGTGTCCACGGTCGCTACTGTGTTCTGTTCTGTTTTGTGTTGTGTTCTTGTTTAAAAATCTTTCAAATCAAATTCTTGATTTGATGTATTTCCTGTTTCAACAGGATGTTTGGGTGGGACATGGTGCGGGGAAAGATCATTCACAAGTGCAAACCAATCGAATATCAATATGGGAGAGAACACAGTTTTATTTGAAGGGACAGGTGGATGAGAGAGGATGTTTAAAGATTTGTGAAAGTTTTATTGGCTGAAATTTTAAATTACAGCCACTAGTGCAGGAAGATGTCACCGTTTAAGATGCTCTGTTTTATAGGAAGTAGAGGTCATGTGAGGTCATTTCATGGGGACTTTAACTTAATGTAACTCACATTTTGGTCAATGAAATGTTTTTTTTTTTTTTTTTTTTTTTTTTTTTTTTTTTGTCATTTATTAAAATCTTTCTTTTTCTCATTCAATAAATCTTTTTCATACATCCAGATCCTGTTGGCCACTCTATCTAATGTAATCTAATCTATCTATCTACTGTATATGTGTGTGTATATGTATGCGTGTGTGTGTGTGGTGTGTGTGTGTGTGTGTGTGTGTGTATGTGTGTGTGTAGATAGATAGATAGATAGATAGATAGAAGTGTGTGTGTGTGTGTGTGTGTGTGTGTGTAATACAGTGAGCATGAGAAGAATCCAGCCAGCCACTGTTGTAACTGAGGTTATAATGACAATAAGTGATTAGCACCAAAGATGGAGACTAAATTTTAAAAGATAAGGGGGCAATTTTTAGCACAGCTTTATTGCACGGTTATCTTCATGTCTGTCTGGCTGCAGCATTTGATCAGTCTTCATTACCCTCTGCTTGCCCTTTTGTTCCTGTCCAACAGAGGGCTGATTTCACTCCAGTAACTGTGTATACACATGTTTAAGAACCAAAGTTATTCTGGACCCTGTTACATAACAAGTTTGTACAGGAGCACATCACATCGCTTATCATTATTTGAAATATGTGACTTTTTGTTTTCCGAACAGCTGCAGGTCTTCCAGACTTTTCTATTAATAGCATGGGAGCTGAGCCTGCCATCCATCAGAGTTGACCCATATCTGCAGGTCCCGGCCTCCATCCATCTTCAGCAGCCGAGAGCTGAATGTCCACGAGCACCTAATGGAGAGAAATGAGCGGCTGTCCCCCAGACTCGACTCCATCCAAAGTATTGAAGCACACCAAGTTTAAAATTAATATAAATTAAAGTAAGAAATAACATATTCCCTGTATGCAACCATTTTTCCACTTACCTTTGAGCTATACCCAGAAGTTTTCATGTCTTGACCAGCTGCTTCTTCATGAAAGCATAATGGTAATTTGCTGAAGCTTTTTTATATATCTTAATAGTCTACTATTAATAGTTTATTGGACATTTTACATGACAAACTATTTGTAATAATTCACTAAAAAAATCTCTAATTACCAAGTTGTTCCTAAGAATGAATTCCTAGCAAAATATCGCCTGATATTCAGACTGAGTGACCACTCTGTGTCCACTCACTCAGGGTGAAATTACTGCCATGTTGGCTGATTTCTGTAGGCGGACGGATTTGAATCCCACTCACCAATCACTACTGACATGTCCAGCCACTGTGGCGTGGCTTTCACAGTGGCTGCTTTAGTCAGTTTACAGCACTAAGCAAACCAGCCTATAAACTGCAACTTTAGCTGGGCCGTAAAGTAGACCCCCACAGGCCCCCTCGAGACGGGGGGCCCCACAACCATTATGATGTTCGTATTGCAGTGCAGAACTTTAGCCACCTACAGAAATCTCAGTCACACATTGTGCCTTTTATGCCAGGTCAGTTTTTTAGTGAAAGGAGTCGTGACAAATGCATGAGCTCCATGTTGCCAAAAGGCCAATAAAAACATTTGAAATTCAGTCAATTCTGTCTCTGTTCCAGGGAGCTGGTGTCTGTGGCTAGCCTGTTGTTGGTCTAAGCTATGCTAATTCTAACAAACAGACCAGGGGTCCTTTCCAGCAGGCCTGGAATGATGTTCTGCTAATCATCATCAGACTCAAACTTTGTTTATTTAAGAATCTGAGTGGATTGAGGCAGTTTGAGTCCACCTTAAAGGCCCCATGCTGTCCACTTTGCCAGGGTTTTATTTGAACTGTTGATCTCCCTGTAAGGTATATTTGTGGTTTTGAGTACCTGTGGTCTGCTAAATATAGTTTCACAGCTCCTCTCTCTTGCCTTTCTCCCGGAGCTCTGGCAGCACGGTTCGTTTAGCCAATCAGAAGAGAGAATCACCATCTCTCCACTGATTGGCTGACTATTTTCTGAGTGACATATGGTCGGGCCAATCACAAGCAAGTAACTGAAACCTACGAACAGAAGTACTACTATTTTGCCCCAGCTGGACAAGTTAACAGCGTTAAATAATACCGTCAACAGCATCAAAATGTCGGGTTGTTGTGTGTACGGTTGTCAAAAGCAGTATTCTAAAGCAGTGTTTCCCAACCTTTTTTGTCTTGTGTACCCCCTGAGTCTTTTTGTCAGACCCCGAGTACCCCCTCACTCATACGTGGCTACAACGTTGAAATTTGCCGTTAAGTGCTGAGCCCTCAGCATGTTCATAGGTTTTAAATAATGCTATTAAAAGCAATAATCCTAATTTCTTTACTCACTGTTCTATTTCCACTACAGTCCATCAAAGTAGCTTTACAAGAACTAGAAACTCAAAATAAGCTCTAAAACTACAGGAAATACCTTGAATAATCCAACTACATCAAACTATTCTTCAAAAAAAATTATTGTAGTGTCAACAAAAAACAAAGCAAGATATGGCATCAAATAGTGACATACAGTATATGTTTGAGCTGTACACTGTCCCTTTTAGATCAAATAAGAAAATGAAATGAAATTATGCCACAAAATAATGCAGTTTAAAATGCAAAAGATAGATATCTATCTAGAGACAATCTCGAAATATCAGTAAAATATGAACTATTTCTGACATTAACATCCTGACAGACTTTTTGAAAGAATAAAAAGCTCAGTATCTGCTCCTCCTGTGGTCTGTCCTCTCTCTCACTCACTGCCCTGCACTCGCTTCAGCTTGGAAACAATCATTAGCTGTTAGCTTAGAGAGCTGAAAGAGGCAGGTTTTGGACCAAGCAGGGAAAAATATCGCTTTTCATATTACAACCTTGTGCTTGGTGAACAAGTGGTGTGATAAATGACTCACTGGCTTTCACTTGAGGAGGTTTCCTTGCTAGTTCTCATCAGGCTGCTGCCTCTCAGGCTGACGGACGGACTGAAAGTTACCGAGCTGCCGCTCTGCCAGCAGCAGGATGCGGACCAAACCACTGTGAGGCATGGGGGGTCATAACATTTAAACACTTAAAAACACACTATTTTACATTTATAATGAGCACCGCTTGCATTGCACTTTCATTTAATATTACTATATTATTCAAAATTTATGGATGGAGGGGTATTGTCCCCCCCCCGACACCCCCGGGATTTCCGCCTATGTTTTCACGTACCCCCTGCAATGTGCTCGCGTACCCCTAGGGGTACGCGTACCCCCGGTTGGGAAACACTGTTCTAAAGGACTCAGGTTCTATAGGAAACCTACTGGATAGTGACCATTTCAAAGCAACCAAAGGCGGCTGTGGCTTCAAGCTATAGGGTGGCCATACGTCCGGATTTAGGCCGGACAGTCCGGAATTTAAATGCCTTGTCCGGTGTCCGGCACAGTCTCAAGCCGGACGCTTATTTGTGCTCCTTTTTGGAGTTGCACTTGAACGCAACGCTGCATATGTCCAATGGTTTCATCATAGACTTTTAAATTACAATCCAAGAAGTGCATTCATTGGATGCGCGTTAGTTTTTCTCCTCCTGCGCTGCTGTGTGCTCATGCCGGGGTCTCTCTGTGTGTGTGTGTGTGTGTGTGTGTGTGTGTGTGTGTGTGACTGAGGAGCACACACCCACCGGCACTGTCTGAAGCGTAGCGCGGCGAGAACAAAGTTAAAACAGCAGTGCACTGACATAGATTGTGTAACAAAGTAAAGAGTTGCCACTCCGCTCTATGTTCACTCAGTAGCGGTTTTAGGCACGGCCGAAGCGGGCAGCCACCCGGGGCGGCATATTTTCATGTCACGTGGGGGGCGGCATGAGCGCAAAAAAAAAAAAAAAAAAAAAAAAAAAAATCATCCTCGCTGCAAAGCAATTTTCTATTACCGTATTCATCTGAATATAAGACAATATTTTTTCCATTGAAAATGCCCTGAAAAAACGCCCTCGTCTAATATTGTGGTCTAAGCAAATACACATGTATTGTGCTTGCATATGTAAACCGGTAGGTAGGCTCGCCTGATGCCGCAATTACCGGCGAATGGTCGCATTGCACAGTCAATAATCAACCATGTTGTCTGTGTCATTGTCCGTTGTGCTGCTGCAGCCGCGTATGAACAAAAGTTGATTTATAATGAGAGGATGGCAGTATGTGTGCGCCGCTCACCTGTCAGATCCGGCAGACCTGACCGGGTGGGCGTGGCACCTGGAAGCATCAAGCTGGTACCGCGGCCGGCCCGCCTGATGCTGACCGGTGGCTTTTTTTTATGCAAACAAGATTTTGTCCATATAAAAAGTATTTTTCCAAAAAAGGTATTTGTGCAGGTGTTGGCGCCCCTGCTCTGGGAGGGGCGCGTGTAGCCGCCAGAGGGGCACCGGTAGCGGCCGTTATCGCTTGGAAGTTCTCGCTGCGCGCGGCTAGAACGGAAAGGCGCAAGGCAGTAATTTCGCCCAGGGCGGCAACATGGGCAGAACCGCCACTGTGTTCACTGGCAAACAGCAGCACACTGTCTTAGCTTGTCTATTCATAGAAGAGGTATCACTTCGGCTTATTTTTCAATCTATGTTATCACATGCATACTAGGCTAGGCTACTGCCATTCATTGGTAGCTGAATTGTTAGGTCTGTTTGATAAGCAATTTACATTTTTAAAATAATAATAATAATAATTTAACATATTGTTAAATTAAAAAAGCCAACATGATGCACGCCAAAGACTAAAAAAAGAAAAGAAAAAAACTAAAACTAGACTACTATAGCTACTACTATACTTTGTAATTTAGTTGACTAAAACTAGACTAAAATACTTTGGATTTTCTTCGACTAAAACTAGACTAAAATGCCAAGACTTTTCATCGACTAAAATGTGAATAAACAAATCAGAATACTTTATTGATCCCCAGGGGGAAATTAAAAAAGAATACAAGTTGACTAAATATGACGAAAACTAGTCATTTGACACAAGACTAAAACTAAATTGAAAAAACTAAAAAACTAAACTAAAACTAAATTTAACACTGATATCCCACCCCCACCCCCCACCCCCCACTCCCGCTTTCCTCAATAAATGCCGCAAAGTGTCCTCCTTTTTGGTGTTGTGGAAATGGCCACCCTATCAAGCTATCATGCAGCTTCATGTAGACTGGACTGAGGACACGATCAAAAATACTCGTGTATGCAGTGCCCATTTTACATCAGGTAAGGTAATGTGTCTACTCTGTGATTTCACTAGAAAGCCTGGTTTGTAACACCGATAAGTATCTTTTAATGTTATGACCGGGCTTGAAATTAACACTTGCTCTCAGCCAAATTTTGTGAATGACTAACATGTTTATAACTTCTAAATTAATAAACATTTAGCATGTATCAAACCTAAGCGCAATCAGGTTTTAGGTGCAAATAAAAAATACTGGCTTCTGAAATTATGACCAAATTGCCACTATGTAAAGATTATGAAAAAGTTAGCTGACCGTACATGTTTGAGCCCGACTCAGATCCTGAACCACAGACGGCAGGAGACACCGAACCACCTCAAATCCGTTTATTACAGGATGTTCTCATCTTGATGAGACAGAGAAAAAAAATCACATGCCGGTCGTAGAGTTGACGTTGGTCCAGACAGTGTGGGGACAGCAGTGTCCTTTACCAATAGTCTCTTCGCAAAACCAGCATTGTATTGTGTCGGGTTGATAAAACAGTCGGTGCTGAACAGACGAGCAAATTTAGACTAAAATCCTGTGGGACCTGGGAAAAAATGAACACCAGCCACCGGTCTCTAACATGTGTTTCTTTTGGAGGAGTGTGCAGTGAAATACGAGTCTCCATGCATCCTTTTGTGGCGCAATGTTTCTGCGACATGTGGCTAGCTTGTTAGCTTGTTGCCTGTGGAGCGGGGGCGGCTGGCTAGCTTCTCCGCCTCTCTGTGACATCACAAAGAGGCTTTGTGACATCACAAAGAGGCGGAAGTGCAATGCACTCGTTTTACAGAACGGGCTGTGTGCACTTCTCCGTTTATCACAGGTTTAATGCATGGGGCAGTATTTATGTGGCCCTGAGACCTTCCCTATCACGCAAAAACAACGAAAATTGCATTTTTCATGCCATGGGGCCTTTAATAGCAGGAGGCTAACAGTTAGATGGATTTGGAGCATCCAGCCAGTATCCAGCACTCCATAATGATGAGAGGAACATCAGGTGGGGAAGTGAAATAATAGCAAATTTTTCAAAATGGGTCACCTGTTCCTTTAATGCATTCTAGATTCTAAATAATTGCTTTCACCACCGCATGATAACATGATTCATGATATTTACTTAAGCCCTACTGTATTCACTGGATATCTACCTGTAGGTGTAGACATTAAATCAAACCCTTCAGAAAAAGTCACTTATTCTGAATGTAAAAACAAGTATTCAGTTGTGCCGTTGAGCAATGGCTCTCAGAATACAAGCATGCATTTGATGTCTTTCAGAAGACAAAAACACAGTAAGTTGATCATTGTGTCTGCTAATTCAACAGAATTCATTCACATCTCTCTCTCTCTCTCTTTCTGTCTCTCTGACAGAGAGGGTGACCTAGATGTTTTCCATACATAACAGCCTCTTCTCCTATTACAGATGAATGTGTGCAGAGCTCTCATTCCCTAAAATGGAAAATGGTTTGGGTGAAAACAGTGATCTGACATTTTCCCTCACAGGATCTCTACATTTTCAAGTGGCACTCAGCACAAACAGAGAGCTTACAGGTGAAGTACGCCCGTATAAACGTCAGCACAATGTCTTATTTGTTTCTTTTGTTGCTCGGTTCCTTATATTTGTTTGGCAGAAACCGTTTGCTGCGGGCCTCTTTCCTTCACTTGAACTAAAATGTCAGCCCATTCAGAGCAACTGAGGCCCTTCTCAATCTTAATATGCAGTGATAAACCAGAGGTGGAGTGGTAACAAAATAAAATACAGAAAAAAACAGAAAGAGGAGATGCTTTCAATAATCTGTGTGTCTAAGATAAAAAAAAAAAAAAAAAAAAAAAAATCACTCAACCACCCAGAGCCAGGTTCTGCTCGAGGTTTCTGGCCCTGTTTTTAGTCTTAACTTACTGTGTCCTTAGCACTGACCAGAGTAGCACTGCAATATCGTCACACAAATACGCCGTACTCAATATGATGACAACAAAGAGATTCATTCATTTAAAACTTTTTAAGGATCAGTGGGCAAAATTAAATATATGCATATTATTTGACTGTCTCCAATTCAGCCTCTTTTTCACCCCTATTGTGAGTCTCTGCTACATAATTACCTATGATTGTTCTTTGGGGGACCCAACCCACTTTTTGGATGAATAAACATAAAAGACTTGTAAGATGTGGACACTATTTCTCACTGTAGGATCCGCAGACACCCTGAATTACAACATAACGGATAGGAATTTCTGATACCCAACTTCTATGGGAATGCAACATTACTACCAGGCATCTGAATCTTCTGCTGAGATGTATCTTTTTATTGGAAATTTCTTGCTCCAGTAACCTTAACCAACTCACCTGTGGTTTGTTCTGATCCTATCCTGTATAGTCATAAGACTATATGTTTTCACTGTGGTCTCTTTGAACTCTGTCTCAGGATCAGTACGGGTAACTTCTTGAATGTGCATCATATTCAATTGCATATTCTACCCTGAGGCCACATGGGTCTCATCCAGAAGGCAACCAATGAGAAGACATTCAATCCAGCTGGGTTATACAACTCCCATGAACTAGTTCACCAATAATTCACCTCTAAGCACACAGTCCCAGTACCTGACCTTGTTGGGTTGATGGATTACCTCAGCAGGGCATCTGCAGGTCCTGAAAAAATCAGGAAAATCCTTAAAATAAATGTGAAATAAATCCTATTTTTCATCATGCCATTATGAAAGAGTTTCCTTGTGCTGCATATGCACAAGGAAAACTGGTTGATACAGATAGATAGAGGTAGATACAGAACAGGATTGGCACCAGTTTAATTGAGTTTATGCAGTAATGCATTATGTGATCAGACATTAATAATCACAAAAGCATTTTTTTCATCTTTATCTGACTAGATAGGCCTCCAGAGATGATATGTTCAGCAGTAATATGTTCAACGTTAACAGCTGGTCTGACACCGGAAGAAAAGCCAATATTGGTGGATGTGCTTTGTAAGCAGGTTCCATTCACTTTTGGATGTTGTATCTATTTCTTAAAATACATTCATGCCTCTTAGTAGCTCACAATAAGCAGAACTTTGTGGCTCTATTTTAACAATCTAAGTGCACTGAAGAACATGGTGCAGGTGCATTTAGGGTGTGTCCAAGTCCACTTTTGCTAGATTTCCCAGGTAAGATGGAATGCTTCTCTGGAGAGGAATTGGATCTGCTTGTGCATGAATTAAAAGTGCACAAGCAGATCATCTACAGCAACAGCAGGGTTCTATCAAAGCTCCCTGAGGTGAAGCAGGCATGGGAGGAAGTAGTGGTGTGTGTCCACGTCTTCTGGCATCACCAGAACGACCGTACCATGCCGAAGCACAATCATATCAAAACATGCAAAACAAAAAGCTTGCTGCACACTGAAGACAGCTACTGGAAATGAGAGGAGGACCACCTAAAACCACTGAGGATCTGGTCAGTCCTTTGACATCGTCTGACATCATCATCATCTTAATAATGAGCTGAAATAGAGAAAACTGCACCACTGACTTCAGAAAAGGTTTTTGCTGCTCAATCACTTTCAGCTGCCTCTAGACAGCAATGCACCAACAATGCGTCGGTCCACTCCTCATCCAACACAACCATGGGCACACAGATGGACACAAGTGACTTTGCTATTTTCACCATGTGGGTGCTGGATGGGAAAATGAAACTAGCAAAGACTTGTGTAACGCTTGGCACTGGATGGAAAATAGGAACCTTTATGTCTTGATTTAGACTGGTCACCTTTGACCTGGTAACTGACAAATATAAACTCCTGCATCTTGGGGAAAGAACTTTGTAGCTGAATCCTAGGCTATTTGAAGCATATGACTTTGCTCTATGCACAGATGATACACTGCATATGTGAGATGCCATATCCATGTGTGTTGAGGGAATAAAGCATTGTGCATTGCTGTAATCCAGTCGTTCTGACACTGCTGGGGCTCAGAGTTTGACATAGAGTTTCAAGCTTCCATTTAGCCTTGGTAACAGGAGAAAAAATATTTTGTTCATACTGTACTATGCTAAGTCTCTTCTCTCAAGCAGCTTAACCAGACTGCACCAAATCCTTTAGGAAATCCTCTCTAGAATCTAGCACAGGTGCAAAGTAACGTTGATCCAGGTAAATGTGGATCCTGGCAGCTCAACTGTTCTGGTGAGGTGCTGCTTACAGCTGATGAAAACATGTAGCAGACCTGCAAGTTATGTAATATCAGAATTTACAGCCTTTTAAAAGGGGAATACTAGAACCCACTGGTCGGAGCACTGAGACCTGCATCTATCTGGCTGAGCGATGCACATTTTTCATCCAGAAGCACTTAACTTAGTCTGTCCTATGCATGATATTCATTATTGCATAATGTAGTTTGTGTACTGGTGTTTATCTGATTAGGATCAGGATGTACCTTTGAATATTGTTTGACTTGTTTCTCTATGGGGATAATAAAGTCATACTCATAATCATCATAATCATCATCATCATCATAGAGGCAAGAGCAGATCTTCAGATGCTGGCATGGATATCAGCATTATCAAAACACTTTAAATGAGCTGCATAATATCCATCAATATCTAGATATGAAATATTGACACAAGATTGATTCTTAGATTGATCAGTTTTATACATATGCACAGTATATGGCACATATTTCATATTTTATATCAATCAATATGTGTAAGTGATCCAAACCCTTTCCCATTTAGCCCTCTCAGCATGAGCTGGATTGCCAGCTGCATGTGTTTCTTGTCACAACTGCTGTATTTGTATTTCGTTCACTATTTTGTTTTACTTCTTATTTTATTTTCTCCTGTTAATAATTTACAATCAGTGGCAACTTTATTAGGCGAACCTGCTCAATCTAATCCAATCTAATCCAACTGTTCTGCTGTAAAGTTTCCTCTCCTGCTCCTTATAATGCTCAGCTTGTCTTGTCACAGAAACAGAGGTGTTCACTCACTTCTGTATTTGGCATTGAGCTCATAGTTAGTGCTGCTGTTGGACTGGACTGCACTTTACTGAGAGTTGTTTCTACTATTCTGTCCCCCCTCATGTAGATAAATAGGGAGGACAAAAAACACCTCTTAATATAATGTAGTCCAGTACAAAACCTCTGCAAACTACAACCTCAATAATAAACATAGAATTAAATTTACACATTCTCCACAATGTCAACAAAACCTGAACATTATAAACTCTGTTAAAAGGTAGAATTTATGGCAGAGCTGTTGCACTGAACTACATTAGACTGGACAGGTGGACCTGATAAAGTGGCCATGAGTGTATATGTTATTAGTCACTGGCCTGTGCCAATGTGTCCATTTTAAATTTTATTGTATAATAATATGAAAATAATAATGTGTTGGACTGTTTTCTTATGTTTGGATGAGCAGATGAATGTACCCCACTCCCCTCCCCGAAGGGCCGCCTCCTAACTGACCGTCCAGGCTTCGGAGGGGTGCGGACGCACTTGACGCTCCTCACGCTTCATGTGCTGTTTGCGCGCCGGCTGTGCGCCAGCTCCCTGTGCACCTCCTCACATGATGCTGCTAGAGAGACGCGCTCACTTTGCAGCCGCACACTAGTCTCATTCCTACAGAGAACATGAATGAAATCAAGATCGCGGTGCTGGGAAGTGAAGGCGTCGGTAAATCAGGTAGGATGGATGCTGAGGTTGCAGAACTTTGCAGATCAGCAGCTTGTAACGCGGGCAGCCGTCTAATGCTGTGCACGTCCTGTCCGCAGCTCTGATCGTGCGCTTCCTGACCAAGAGGTTTATTGGCGAGTACGCTTCATCTTCAGGTGAGCAAAGTCTTCCTGGCTTTTTCTGTGGCTCAAAGCACCGAAAGAGGTGCATAATGACGCAGCGTGGAGCTTTGGGCTCGACTAAAATGTGACTTTTCCTGCACGTTCGCCCGACATCAAGGTGACTGGATACAAATAATGAACTGTAACAGTGTAGATCTTCCAGAATCTAACAGGAATGATACGCTCCCCAAGCCCTGTCAATCCCTGGAGCCTGTGGGCGGTATTATACTTCAAAATCCAAATTCACTTTATTTATTTTTGATGCCTTTTAATTGTTATTCATCTTTTCGGCATAATTTTGAAGTAATGTATTTATAAATATATTATCATAATAATTCTGATTATTTTTCTTGCAATATGGTTTCACCAATTATCTGGCAGTGTTTTCCTAATATTTTGTTGCCGTTTATTCCATAATTTTCTGATTTATTGATGGATTGACTGAATGATTGATTGATTGATTGATTGATTGATTGATTGATTGCAAATTTTCTGTCATTGCCTGGTCATTTTCTTGTCTTTTTTCTTCTTCTTTTTGTTTACTAATCTACTAGTAACTTTATACCCATGTGGTTGAAAGACACTAAGTCAGTTTGCTCCAGTCTCAAAGGGTTACATACTGTGTTCAGACACCCTAAACACCAGAAAGCAGTATATTTACAAGCAGGATACAAGAGCTGCCCTGGTAGTGCCAGTGTCATCTGGACAGGGGCGGACCAGGGGACACGTCCAAGGATAAAACATCATCACCTTTAAAACAGGGCATCTGGTCACCCTACCTTTAGCTGAAATTCAGGCTATGCAGCAAAATCCCAGGAGATTTTTTTTTTTTATCTGTTATTATTTTTTATCATTTACTCTGAATGTACAAATACTAAGGACACTTACTCTTTGTATGAGGGTGAAACTAAATAAACCTACACCTTACTGAATGCCCCTTATTAAATCTAAACAAATCACAAAGGTGGAAATGTAGATAGATGAAGATGTAGAAGAGGTAGAAGAGGTAAAGAGGCATGTGGATTGTGCAAAAGGGGCTGCACACTCAGTATCAGGGAGATCAGTTTTCTGAATATTCAGAAGACATTCAGTGCATTTTTGGTGATTATTAACCTCTTTATCCAAACTGTACCGCACTTATCCTACAATTGAGCTAACTGGCCGGAATAAGCATGTTGTGTTTTAATGATTATACTGGCTACAAAGACTACCTGCCTTGGTAGGAGAGTGACTCACAGTATAGTGACTGATAGTGGCTGAATAGGCCATTGTTTCCCTTGAGTATAATCTAGTTTCATCTGAGCTTGTTCACTCTCAGCATGGCACGGTTTGGCATCTGACCAGCACTGATCTGCCCTGTGCTGCTTTTTATTCCTTTGGCCTGCTGAGTTTCACAATGAACATTTTGCTCATTCTCTGCCTCTCTTCTTAATTCCTTTTGTGTGTAGAGTGCATATACAGAAAGCGTTTGTCTTTGGATGGGAGGCAGCTGAATCTTGAGCTCTATGATCCCTGCTCCCAGGTGAGTTCACAGAATGTGAGAAGGACACAATGCTGTTGTCACCATCATTACCTTTTTTGTGTTTTTAAAAGAGAACTGCACCCTGAAACACCTCCACACTCTTCAATAGTCTGCACAAATGCAAGTTCTTGACCTACGAAAGCTGTTTGCTTACATAGTACTCACATGTCCCATACGTTCAGTGTGAGGTCATACATATTTTTTGCACACAAGGGAATCAAAGGCAAAGTGATGCTGGGGAGCGGGGGGGGGTTAAGAATGACTACAGTGGAAAAATGTGCTTTAAATGAGTGTGCTTTAAATGAGTGTGTTTGTATATATATATATATATATAGATAGATAGATAGATAGATAGATAGTTAAGTTGTATCTAATATACTAATACTACATAGCAGTAATTACATTATCTATGCCTTCCCCATAGGTGCAACCTCATTGTTTAGCATGCTGCGTCAATACATACAGTGCATGAATATTGAACATGTTTTTTTAGGATGCTGTTTTTATACAGGCGTAATTCACTTTGTAGGTGTTGGTTTATGTATTAAAAGTGTAATTTTGGGAGCAGTTTTGCTGCACAACTGAAGTGAATAGAGAGATACAAACACAGTATTGTAGATCAGCAGCCCATTAGAACATGGAGCAGCTGGTGAGGATGTTTCACCACCATGTGGACTCATTTCACACCCAGAGAACTACACAACCCAACACTCTACCAAGGCTCAAATTTGTCTCAAGTGTATTTGTAAGCATACTGTTTTCTCTGTTTTTCAGACCTGTGAGGGCAAGTCTACTTTAAATGATCAGATCAATTGGGCCGATGGCTTCATTGTTGTCTATGACATCAGTGACCACTCGTCTTTCCTCACTGCCAAAGCCATTGTGCACTTGATCAGAGAGCTACACCTCGGAGCAGCCAAGCGGTATGGACTTGGATCGCTGTATTACAGAGATAGTACTGTCTGACAGCACATGTGTGAAGGTTGATAGAGTTGCTGATCAACACCAACATTTCATATTTCTCAGCACCTGATCAAGTAATTGCTTTCAGTGGTCTGGTTCTTTGTTCTGATTATTTAGCTTTCGTCTTTATTTGGACACTGTGACTACATTATTCATGTCAGTTACAGGCCACTGTGAGCTGCATGCTGTCTTTCCCTTTTCATAGTGTGTCCTTTTACTGCAGATTTATACATTTTACAAGTGAATAGAGGATTATCTGCAAGATGTCAAGCTTTTTGTATTGCAACAAAGATCTAATACCTGATGCTGAGCATGACCTTCAGTTCCATTATATCAATATTAATCTTTTGTTGGTAGTGTGTATCATTAAGAAACCCCCTCACAGTGAGTGACTGAATCAGCTATCTGGCTGTCTTTCATCTCTCTGTCTATACTTCTAAATTAAGCATGAATGATTTTCAAAACACCAGAGTATGTGTTACATCTGCTGTCAGATGTAACAACTGAAATGGAATCTCAGAATAAATAACTTTTGTGTTAGATAGTTGAGTTTTTGTTCCCACAGCCATGAATAGTGGCTTATCTCTTGAAGCTACAGCAAGCTATATACATCTAGTTTCAAAGGTTTTGAACTGTGTCACCTCAAAAGCCTAGAGGCTGAAAATTCACATTCTAACTAATCACATCAACAGGTGATTTCGCTGTTAGTTTCCTCCTTTCTGGTTAAAGGGATAGTTCACCCATTTTGAAAAATATGATATTATTTCACTACCCTCCTATCTTCCTTTCATCGTTTTACTGAGTGCTGGATACTGGCTGGATGCTCCAAATGCTAACTGTTAGTCAAAAAACATCAGTTAGGTATTGCAAGGGTTGGCAGGTGCCATACGTTGGAATCAGATTTAGGCTATACATAGGCTACAATATAAACACAATATGCACTCATTCAGGCTTATTTGTCTATGAGAAGAAAATAAACCTCTGGTAAGTCCATCATATGCCCGTCATTGAGTATGAGTGTCAGTGAGTGAACCTGTTTGTTCCTTCATGATTTCAGCTGTGTGTTAGGTTAGAATCTTTCCTGCTATAGATAGGAGCCCAACAGCCTGTGAAAATGATGTCTGTCATTGTGGGTGTTTTTTTTTTTCCAGTAATGAATGAATGACTGCAAACATGTTCTTGATTTTATTTATTTATTTATATATCTTTTTCATTTATTTTTGTGGCAAATTTGTCTTTTGTTTTGTGCGTTTTGAACTCCCCTTTGTTACCTACTAGAAATTAGCATGTAATTCAATGCAGCTCTTTATTTTCTGTTAAGTTTAAACAAATGACTAATGATAATTAGACCTGTGTTCTCTGTCCATACCATTGAAATATGCGCCGAAATAGAAACAATTAAAGCTGTTTTCATTGCTCTCAGTCATTGTAAATGTGAGACAGAGCGGCAGGGTGGTGCAGTGGTTAGCACTGGCGCCTCACAGCAAGAAGGTCCTGGGTGTGATTGCCTGCTGGCCAGCCAGGGTCCTTTCAGTGTGGAGTTTGCTTGCTCTCCCTGTGTCTGCGTGGGTTTCCACCAGGAGCTCCGGTTTCCTCCCACAGTCCAAAGACATGCAAGACAGGTGAACTGGAGATACTGAATTGCCCCGAGGTGTGAATGTGCTTGTTAGTCTGTCTGCCCTGTGACGGACTGGTGACCTGTCCAGGGAGTGTCCCTGCCTTCTGCCCAGTGAGAGCTGGGATAGACTCCAGCACCCCCTGTGACCCCTACAGATAAGCGGTGTGGAAAATGAATGAATGAGCTATATGTCTGTTAAAACAGTTTTCATTAGCACATCCTTCTGTTCAGCCTGATTACTGAATCATGCAGTAAATACCGGATAACGTCAGTTAATAGCCTGGGTTTTCATTTGCTTCAATCATTGAATACAACGAGCCTATATTTGGGAGAGGCATCTATAAGAGACCTGCTTTTTATCTTTTGGACAAAACTCTTGTTCAGCAAAGATGGGAAATGTAGAAACTACTAAACTGCATCGGTGTTAACCAAAAAAACAATTAATTGAGATCCAGCTTCTTTATTTGTCAATATGTGGAGATAAACAAGGCCAGTAAAAGGAGAGTGTTTCTCTTATTTCATGTCACATTGCCATACCGTGGCTTTTGCTGAAACAACACCTGTGTTAGCCTCCTGCCACTGAGGTGGACTTCGCCCAGCTAACACTCTGAAAGCTAACCACCTTAATCCACTTAAAGAATGATTACCATCACTTAACTGTATTTTTCCTGTTACCAACATCCAAAAGATCCGGTAACTTCTGCACTTCCTGTATGACTCTGCAGAGGAACGGCAGCCACCACAGAGACAAAAGCAGTTTGCTTGAGTTTGCAAGGAAACACTTTCTGGAACACCAAAAGATAGCTGGCAAGTAATGTGGCTAGGTTCTTCTTTTCCTTCGCTCCCCTTTATCGCACACATTTCATGTACCTTTTAGGCGTCTGCCAGCCACCGTTGTTACTGGGGAGCAGCACAGAGAATCGAGTCCCCATAAGAAAATTGTTCTTCAGTTGATAATTATATATATATATATTAAAAAAAAAAAAAAAAAAAAAAACAGCCAGGCTGCGGGAAAAAAAAAAAGAATTTCTTTGTGCAGCTTTAAGGGGTCAAAACAACTTGAGCGTCTGCGAGTCTGTTTTCCAGGGTCCCGCGGTGCATTTGGGGCCGAGGCCGGGGGGGTCCAGGGGCATAGGGAGTGCTGGCGGCCGCGACCGCCGCCCCGGAGCCGAGGATGACCCTGAAAAACTGACTCACGGACGCTCGGGTCGTTTTGACCCCTTAAGGCTGCATAAGGGTTAAGAGTGTTAGCCAGGCGGAAGTCCACCTGAATGGCAGGAGGCTAACAGTTAGCATTTGGAGCATCCAGCCAGTATCCAGCATGAGAGGAAGATAGCACCACTACTGTCCGACAGAACAGCTGGAGAGGGAGAAATAATATCAACTTTTTTCAAAAGGTGTGAACCGTCCCTTTAAAGATGTTATTCAGTGAAATCGGCTGTTGTGGTACTTGGTTTGGTTTAAATACAACCTGGAAATTCAAGGACCTACGTGGTACATGCTTGGTAGTCAGTGTGTTCTAGTCTATAAAATGAGTCACCTTGTCATTGTGTGCCCCTGCTGTCTGCCCTGCAGGGATGTAGAGTCAGTGGTATTCTTGGTTGGTAACAAGCAAGACCTCTGCCACATGAGGGAAGTTCGCCGTGAGGAAGGCCAGCATCTGGCTGCTGAGTTTCGGTGCCAGTTCTACGAGCTGTCAGCAGCCGAGCATTACCAGGAGGTGGCGCTAATGTTCTCCAAGATGGTGCAGAATGCCAGCTTAGGCAACAAGGCAAAGGAGCGTAGGCGGCGCCCCAGTGGTTCCAAGTCCATGGCCAAACTCATCAACAACGTCTTTGGCAAGAGGAGGAAATCAGTGTGAAGCCCAACAAGCCTGATGCCCTCCAGGTATCAGAGCTGCTGTCAGCCGAGGATGGACCAGTGGATCAGGCTCCTCCTGGCTTGGCTGCTTATGTTTTATTGCATTTGCTGTTGCTGTTGGTTAGCATTTACATTAAGTGACATTGTGAGGTATTATCACGTTGATACAGCTGTGCACAGTGCTTTCCTCGCTGGGTTTGCTTGCTGCTTACTGTCTGTTTCATGCTCCTATTCATCTCCTGATGGTATTTGTGAGAGAGAGATATGCTGAAACATTAAGCAGCTGCTTTCAAAACCTGGTGACATTTAAATGTAGACAAATAAATGTAGTTGAAGCCGCTCGACCATGTGTTGCCTCTGTCTGGTAAGGCTCCAGAAACATTTATCTTTTGCTTTGTACTGTTCTTTCACTTGAATTTATGTGTTTCATGTCTCACATGATACGCAGTTTCATTTCAGATTCAGGACAAATGTGAAGATCAAATATAATGTATAAAATGATACTTTATGACAAATAGAATTAGTTGTACATACAGCATCGCTTCTATTAGAGTATGAGGAAACTGAAACCTTTTGCAGTTGTCGTTTAAAGCCAGGCTAAATGAGGACTGAGAGAAAACTGTAACTCTTTGAAATCTGCAGACAGGCTTTTGGGTCATAATTAAATATGGATCAAGCCTATGCCATATGTAATATAATACAGTTAATGGAATTATGCAGCAACCTGCTACCAATATCACTTTTGCTCATGATTACATATGAGTGATATTATGTAGGGGAGAGTGGGGTAATTTGTGCCAAGGGGCAAGTAGTGCCACCCCTGTTATCTAGAAAACTATAGAAGAAGTTGGTCATGTGACCACATATTTTTGAAGAGGCATCCATTTCACTCATCCTGCAAAGAAGGGAGACACATGGCTTGAGAGGTAAGCACATTTCAGTTCAAAAAACATCTTTTTGCCCTCCAAAGTAAAATTTCCATGATCAAGGTTTTTTGATTGCTGTGTTTGAACAATTATAGAAAACTTTGAAAACAGTTCACACAGGTTTCAGTACTTTAGTAAGCTACACCATGAGTCTATACAGTTAGCATGATGTTAGCTCAAAACAGCTGGGGGATGCATTTTTTTCAAAATGGTGGGCTTGGGGTAATTTGTGCCAAAGGGCCTTGGGGTAAATTGTGCCAGTGGCACACCTTGTGATTATATACAATATATTACTTCATTGTATTTTATTGTTATTGTACATTATTTTCTTACCTTTGATCACTAAAACTATTCAGATTCAGATGAAGATGATTTGCAGGTGCTCAGTTTGGAATTTTTATTTTGTTCTGGGTATGTGTTCATGTGGCGCTAGGCCTTGTTATAGAAAAGTGGCCTGTGATCTTGTTAAAATAATAAATAAATGTTAAATAAATAATTTTGTATTGAATTTGTTTTGCTTTTATATAGCATTATCATTTGTGAGATTAAAATGATCTGTTTTACTTAAGTTATCAATGGCACAATTTACCCCAGTGTATTCTCTCTAATGGCACAATTTACCCCGCACCGGGGGCAAGTTGTGCCACAAAACCACTTTTTTTTTGAAAGCTATATTTCTCAAACAGTTTATATAAGATCCAAAGTGATTGTTCCCAGGGATGCACAACATCTTAAACTATATGTGCATATTTTAGTTGGAGGCATTACTGTAATCCCCTTGCTTTAAAGGCACTTTAAGTAAAAATTGGCACTATTTACCCCACTCTCCCCTATGCCACACTGAGCAAACAGCACATACATTTGCTGCGCACTGTACATCCCACATTACTGCATGTTGACTTCATAAGTGGGTTAACACCATCATGCCTTATTAGAATTTCTTGCCATTGTGCCAAAGAAAGGATTTGCTAACAAAATGATTTAATACTGCAATGGAACTGAAGTGGCCTCCTGGATGAGAAGTGAAACGTCTTCAAGAAGTCCAGTTGCCCTAGATTCAGCTCTCCTTGAATAACCATGGCCTGGATGGCTGAGAACCATCACAATGCTGCAAGTTATTTTATCCCAATTAGCATGACAATCATTCACTATAATTAAAAATCCCTTCATCTATACTATGTTTTGTTGTGTTGGTATTTGTTGGGGACATGTGCATTACATTTCCTATCAATAAACCTGAGTTAAATAAACTGAGAATCTCTTTTCTCTCCGTTTATGTAATGAGCAGGACCGTTTCTTGCTGTTGTGTGTTATGGTGAGAGGATTACCTAACTCAATCGATTTTAGAGATTACATAAATAGCAGAATGCCTTGAAATTTGTCCAGGATCCAGTAATAAATCTTCCTGACTCACTGAACAACAGCAAAGCTCACAAGTGAAACCTAATCCCATCAGCCCCCACGGGTGCTTACATAGTTCAGAGAGGGAGGAGCCATTGAGAGTGGAAGAACGAGTTCAGAGGAAGGTTGACTCAGCTTGAGCACTGGGAGTTTCTGTTTGACATGAGACACCAAGGGGGAAATGATCTCTTCATCAGTGATGAGAATGACACTTAGAAGTCAAAGACAGAGAGGAAGTGTCACATGACATTAACTGGAATTCATACCCTGAACATCCATGGCATGAGTTTACTTTGTGGCATGAAACCTAAAGTAAGGAAACTGCTCAGTGCTTTAAGTAAGATGATCACATGCACACTGCACTGTATTATCACAGACAGGGAATGCAATGAAGGTACACACATCTAAATTCAGTATACCTACCATTTTATTTATGAAATACAGTTTACCATCTTTTGGCCTGACATGAATCCATCCATTTTCTATACTTGCTTATCCCTAATCAGAGTCCTGAGAGTGCTGGAGCCTATCCCGGCAAACACTGGGCAGAAGTCAGGGAAACCCCCTGGACCTGGACAGGTCTCCATTCTGTCACAAGGCTAAAGGCCAAGACACCAAACCAACATCAAAGAACTAGTGGACACAGCTCTCAGGATGCTGCTGTGAACGCAACTCTCATGAGACCCAAGATGGCAGCACATTGCTGCTAGACTGCTGATCCAAACAAACATCTCTCTTTAGATATAAACCCTTTTTCCCTTCATTTGTCTTTTTCTTCATTAGTCATTCCCTTTCTTCCATTTATAAACTGGACTATAGTATCAAACAACCAGGAGCAGAAAGTCCAAAAAATAATCTTAAAAAAAACCCCAAAAACCCCAACTTGGACCATTTGGAAGAACACATAGACCAGTGTTTTAACGGACTGCATCATGAACAAAAACAAAACAAAACAGAGAGAAAAGTGGAAAGCCAATGCCTCTCCAAACTCCAAAAGAGTCCGTCGGGTGGATTCACTCTCCAGCCCAGATACAACACCACCCACATCTCCGAGGCCTCCATGCTGCACATGCTGCTTACTCATCTCCGTCCAAAATAAACTTACCAGACTTGATGCCAGGACGGCACTTGTTGAAGGTCTGTACAGGAAAGGCCAGGCGCTGAAATCAGTATTCAGGACCAAACAGACACACTGAAGAAAACAAATCACTACAACAGCCCATCAACACTGTTTCAGCCCAGCTCACCTCTGAAAGAAACACACAGCATGAGAGACATAAGAGATATCAGCATTAATGTCCACTTCCTCCTAACAGCCTTTTCAACATGTCATCACTCAATTTTGTAAACTGGAATATATGTGGAATTTGTTCTCAGGCAAAAGAATGGAATTATTTTGTATTTAATTCCATGTAGCTAGTTATGCTGCGTTCCACTGGGGAATTGTACCTGTGAATCACGACTTCAAAGTCTCGAGTCACGACTTCAAACCGTTCCAGGCATAACCGACAAACATTCTTGTTACAACCGGCAATGGCGGAATGTGCTGTGAGCATGCTTATGTTATTTAATTTCATACACTTAACAGGTAATGATATATGTAGTATTTACAACATAAAGTTAAAAAAGTACTATTTATCTCTACCCAGTACAATATTTCTCATCGTTGGCTACTTGAAGAACAACCGCCTCCTGTTTGTGTACAAAACATAAATTGCATGACGTCGAACGAGGAAGTTGGAGTACGTTGAGCACAATCGAGTTCACAGGCGTGAATTCACAGGTTTGGCTATAGCCCCGCCCACTTTTAACCAGTAAATCACCAGTTACGGGTGGCCTGGAACGCAGCATTACTTCCCAACACTATTACTCCCCAAAGCTGAGTATTACTTTAAGTCAGGAGCCACAACAATCAAGTGTTTGTTATAAGATAATTAAGTCACATTGCGTGTTTCTCTACCATTCTCTAATACCCCATGTATTCTTTTTTCTTTCTTTCTTTCATTTATTGTTATTTTTCATATAGTTTTCCTGGAGCTCTTTCCCCTCACTATTAACATCAATGTCTGATATGATTTTCATTTTATTTACCCTTTTGCTTTTTCCTAACAAGGGTGACCACCTGTCCCGCGTAGCGCATGCACGTACAGCGTTTGAAGCCCGTATCACGCGTCCCGCAAATTGAGACCGTCCCGCATAATCAATGCTTGCTCTCTCAAAAAAAAAAAAAAAAAGCTTGCCCAGGGGATCGGGCGATGCGCGTTAGTTTTTCTCCTCCTGCGCTGCTGTGTGCTCATGCCGGGGTGTGTGTGTGTGTGTGTGTGTGTGTGACTGAGGAGCACACACCCACCGCGCTGTCTGAAGCGTAGCGCGGTGAGAACAAAGTTAAAACAGCCGAGCACTGACATAGATTGTGTAACAAAGCGAAGAGTTGCCACTCCTCTATTTTCACTGGCTAACAGCAGCACACTGGCTCAGCTTGTCTATTCAGAGAAGAGGTATCACTTCAGCTTATTTTTCAATCTATGTTATCACATGCATACTACTGCTCATTCATTGGTAGCTGAATTTTTAGGTCTATTTGATAAGCAATTTACATTTTTAAAATAATAATAATAAATTAACATATTGTTAAATTAAAAAAGCCAACATGATGCAGGTCAAAGACTAAAAAAGACTATTGACTAAAACTAGACTAAAATACTTTGGATTTTCTTTGACTAAAACTAGACTAAAATGCCAAGACTTTTCATCGACTAAAATGTGACTAAACAAAAAAGAATTCAAGTTGACTAAATATGACTAAAACTAATAAGAGCATTTGACACAAGACTAAGACTAAAATTAAATTGAAAAATAGCCAACAAAATTAACACTGTTATAAGTTATTTAATTTTATTTATATTTTCCATTGCAATTCACTCACTTTAAATAAAAAGTAACTCTTAAGTGGAAGTTCATCAGTCAGTTAATTGAAATATTTAAAATATTATGAATATCTTTTATTTAGAAAAAAAAAATACATTGAAAGCTAAGGGCTCATTAACAAGGGTGGCCTATTCATGAGCATACAGCAGCAATTACATATGTTAGGGGAACAGGGCAACATTAATATACCATGTAAAGTGGTATCTGCTAGCAATCGGTAAACCGGTATCGGTGAGTCTGCCCGCCGAGTGGGGGCGCCGTCACACCGGGCGGTGTCCCACATTGTCCCTCAGAATCATACCCCTTGTCCCCCATTGGGCTTATTAGCAGGTGGTCACCCTATTCCTAACCCTTCTTCCTTTTTATTGTTGCCATTATATATGTATCTTATCTTCCTACTGTAATGAAAAAAATGAATTCACTCAATGTGCTACTACCTGTTAACCTACCCATCTGCTACCTGTCATTGTGTTGTTGTCTACAATGTTCTTTGACTAGTTATTGTATGCCCATATATGAACTTATCCAAAAAAAAAAAAAAAAAAGCCATCAGAGAATCCAGTCAGCTTGGCCATTTTCAGCATTTTAGCAGAGCATTCTTTCCATGCCAAGCAGGTTTAATGCTGGATATCAGGCACCAGCTCACTCCCACGCCCATTTGCTATCAACAGCTACTCTTAAGCTCTTCTCTAAATCAGGGCATGAAGCGCCATGAATGATGTTGTTTATCACACCTCCTTTTTATAGCAGTTCTCCCAGCAAAGAGGTGTTGAAACGCAGATGAATCAGAAGAACACAGTGAGCCAAAGCAGAGAGAAAAAGAGTTGAGTTGCTGGAGGGAAAATAAGCCCAGCTGCTGGCTCCAATACATATTCTGCACTAATTTAGTCACCTGGATCCATAGGAAATTAAAGGTAACAACACTGAGCAAAACAGTTTCCATATGCTGCTGCTCCTCGTACGCTTCGAAAAGGTAACATCGGAGCTTCCTGAGGAGGACAGATGAATATTATGGACACAGACATCAATAGCCAAAATAGGCTGAATGCTAGCCAGTGGAATTTAAAATGAGTCTTTTTCCCACTTGGGAGAAGGGAGTGGGGTGGGGAGAGGGGGGAAGGAGGGGGGTTGCTGTACATGCAACAGACCATAGCGAAGCCTGGCTGGATCCATAATAAGGTCAGAGGGTTCTGCCTGCTACAGAGGCCTGGAATCTGTTTGATGTAGCTATAGTGGCGTAATGGCCAACATGTGGGACTGGTTACAGCTCGGGGAAGTGTGTTTGTGGATGTTCGGGGGAGGTATAAAAAGCATATGGGACATTTGTGCGAGGATACTAATCTTTAAAAAATGGGCTTTGTGGATTTAGAAGCCGGCCAGACACCTTTTTGAAGCATATGACCCAGTACAGACCCAAAGAATGTCACCCTTCTTTGGATTCAAGATGATCTGCCATTCCTTTAGTATGACATTTTGAAGATACTGTTTCATTTCATCCAGTGGGGTGTCCCCGAAGGATTTCCTGAAACAGAAAAAACATAAAAAGTAGCATTAGTCATTACAGGGAATATAGTTCAGTGTTTCAGGGTGTTTTCACACATGCCTTGCTTAGTCCGACTGAATCAATCTCTGGTGTGTTTACTCGCTTGGTTAGGTGTGAAACCGACAATCACACTCAGCTGTTGACCATAACAACCAGACCATGACATTGAGTACGTTTACATGCACACCATATTCCGGTTTGGGTCAGTATTCCGGTTAAGGTAACTGCACTGCAGCAACTGGAATATTCCATTTACATGTTACTTGGCATGTTCCCGTGTTTCGGCGTATTCCACTCTCTTACGTAATGCGACACTCAGCCGCGGGGGGCAGCAGTAAGCGTATAGGCGTCTGGTCTGCCGGAAATACAGAAGAAGTCTTCTTCTTCTTCTTCTTCTGTTGCTATTTCTATGTTTTCTCCCATCGATATATTCCATGATATTTAAGTCTTTGATCAGCTGAAGGCAGACTGCAGTCTCCTGGCTCTTGCTGCTTTTCGCCAAGCTGTAGTGTGCGCCATGTCGTCTTCCCCGCTTGTAGTAACCATAGCAACAAAGACGTCCCAGAATTCCTTGGGGCGTTGGAATTCTCTCCAACCGGAATATGACCTTAATCGGGTTCGGTGCGTGTTTACATGACTCGCACGCAAACGGAATATTGCGAATATTCCGAATAATACCGGAATATGGTGTGCATGTAAACGTACTCAGTGTTGAGATGGTGGGTTATAAGCAAACTCTGGAGAGGTTCATCTGTGGTGTGAACATGAACAGACCTACGTTTGGTTTCCGATGACACAGTTTGAATTCTTTGCCATGTTAAATCAAACTGAATCAAATGACCAATACAACTATTATCAGATATTCCACTGATTCCAACCACACCAACAGATGTATGAGAACGACTTTAACTATGGGCTTAATAAACTGGTCACAAACTCATTTGAGTGGCAAAGCAGCACGCTAGCATCATGCAGGCCTGAAGAAGAGCCTAGCAAGCATATCAGGGATGGTGACATGCAGGAATTGGTTCGTATCAACCTAAACAAGGACAACATTTTCAAAACAGGATACCATTGTAAGGTAAAACATAATATTAAAAGTGCTTTTGAACTGACATTCAGGTCCCACTTTGACAAAAAAGATGCAAGTAGCTGCTATGGATGAATACAGAGGTCATCTCAGCTCTCATTTTGGCATTATATTTACACAGGTTTCAGTATCAGGCTGTGGTATCAACATCTGTTCAGCATCAAAATGTTTGCTCTGGTGGTGTAGCATACCTCCCATTGGAGAACTCACACATGCATACAGCATCAAACACCCAAATACCTCATCACATACTTCAGTAGCTCTTAAACCCTAAACCACATGGTTTCAGCGCGGGTCCCACAAAGAGCTCATGCTTCCAGACCGGCTCTGCGATAGCAAAGATAACCTGGGCCATTCAAGGCTGTGGCGAGCGGCACACCGCCAGCATTCCTCTTTGCCATCCACAAAGACTCCAGCTATTTCTCGACCGGTGATAAGGGGAAAGTCAGCGCTGAGATATGGCATGTTTGTCATCTACCACTTACCGTCTCATTTACCTGCACTATGGCACGAATAACCCTGTGCAGGGCAAGTATGCTAGGAATGTATTGGAGGGCAATGTAATGTAGAAAGAGGGAGATATGTGAGAGGATGCCAGAGCAGGGCGGGGGTAGCTTGAGAGATGGGCACAGACATGGGGATTGGGTTGTAATTGTCCTGGCACGTTCCCCCCAGCAGGCAATCTTAACTACCAAGTCAGAGGACTAGAGGTTACTTTAGTCAGCAGAGATGTGGAAGAAAGGCCATCAAGTATCTGACTTAGCAGGTCACAACCTTTGCAGCCTGGTATCAGAATGCCAGGGATGCCAGGCGTGCTGTGCATTAGCAGTGAGAGAAAATAGTTCCTCAACAGTAAAGGACTGGGTGGAGAGGACTCAGCTGGAAACAGACAGCAGTGTGATGTGCAAAAGGTTGTGTAGGCTGGGGGAGTGGAGGGTGTATTCACTTACCTTAATCTCCGTCAATCCAAGTCCAGTTCCGAACTCATGGAATTATTAGTGGGCTTTAAGCAGAACATTGTCTTGCTCTGCTTAAAGCCCACTATTAATTTCCAGAGAAATCTTTTCTTACTTAAAGGAAATTTAAACTTTGGTAGAGTGTTAGGTTGTGTAGTTCCCATGTGCGTGGATACCTGACCTGAGCCCACTGGAGCCCATTGGAGCCCGTCAGGACCTGTTGGGACGTGATGGGACCCAACTGGTTGGGTTGGGTTCAGACAAAAATTTAGAGATTCTGTTTGGGTTTGGGTCAGGCTTGGTCACATCTGCATTATTTTAGTGAAACTCCAGTGTAAAATAACTAGAAATGATGGACCTACTGTCTGTTCTGGCCAACTTCCTGTATGGTCCTGGGGTTTACATGATGACACTGATGGCAACACGTAGGCTCTTTCAGGCAACAAATGTTACCTAGTGATGGAGGACAGGCAAAATCTGCTGCTCGCATCGGATTCAGACACACACACAAAAAAATGCTTGTCGGGTTTGGGTGGTGCTCGTTTACTATGCTCCTGTCTCGGGTCGGGTTCACACAAAAATATGTGGCCGGATCCGCACTCTAGTTCCCTCGGTGTGATATGAGTCCACATGATGGTGAAATATCCTCATCAGCTGCTCTGTGCTCCTCTGGACTGCTAGTATCCATTATTTGTGTGTGATTACAATTTGTGACAGTACTGTCAGCTTGTTCCTCCTGGCACAAGGTTATTATGAGGACGTTTCCTGCTGACACTACCTGCTGGATTTACTCCCAGTTCAGCTGGAAAATAAAAGGACAGACATTTATTTCAGGACTTGTTTTTTACATTGTCATAATGCACTAAAAGTTTCATTTTGACAGCAGTTTGATGCACTATGGAAGTGAATGGAGAGCCAGAGGTACAGTATTGTGGATTAGCAGCTGAGGGGAGCGCAGAGAAACTAATGAGGAGATTTCACCACCATGTGGACTATATGTGGATTATACAACCAACACCAAAGTTTAATTTTGCTTTAACCATGACCAATACCTGAGCCTAGCCTTAACAAATTGCTTGAGCTGCCTAAATCTAACTTCAACACTAACCTTAACTCCAGCATCGGTTTTTTACTGTCATAAAGTTAACTGTTAGCTAAGTTTCTAACATGACAAACACATGAAAATACCCATTCCATACTGTCACATAATCCCTTTTAAGGGAGGAGCATTTAACATTTACATTATTTGTCTTCAATCTGTTTCAGAGACAACATTTTGTTAGGCTGTGTTGACTCCTGACACATGAGGCCTGACTCAGACCAGCAACATAAGTTTATTATGGTGCTGTGAGAACAGCCAGTAATCATTGTGTAAAGATAGAAAAAATGTTTGATTGGGAGTAAATTTGGCTGACTTTGTTTTTTTCCAGTGCTGCCAAATGTCAAGGAGACAAAGTTTTCATTCAGAGTATCAGAGAGAGAGAGCCAAAGAAAGAGAACCTACCTTGTTGTTCCTTAACACAACAAGAAGGCAGTCAGGAGAGAGCAGAGCTCTGCAGCTGGGGGTTATATTAGCTGCAGTCACACAAGGATAAATGAGAGTGATACTTTGCTGCAAATTCAATTCATTTTAGTGAAATCACTACAATCAGTGGAATCATGGGAGATCACAGCAGGCAGTAAAATGAATTCACTCAACAGCTTTGCCTAGAATTCAAATTTGGTGAACTTTGACCCACTAATGTGTGGCGATGACTAGAGTCCTGCTCAGATCCAGTTTTAAAAAATTGGTATCGGACCCGAACCTGCAACCCAACCCTGGACCCAATCTGTTACCTGCAACTGTCTCAAAATCAGTTCCATGTGTGGCCTTGATCGCGGTTAGCCTCAGCTGGATGTTGTTCAAGGGGGCATCACAGGGGGGCATCACAATAAAAAAAATCATATGAAATCATTTGGAATGTTGTACAATGGAATTTATAAAATTATTCTGGTCAAATTAAAAATAAAATGACAGCAACACTGAATATGATTTTTGTGTCCATTGCAGAAACCTGTGACCATACCCCTTCAATGCTGATTAGCCCAAAAAGTTATCCCAACAGTATTTCTGAATAATCCCCCTGTAAATTACCAGCTGCTCAATATATAACTCAACATGTAACATTTCATTTTAATAGGATCAAAGGATCTTTTTCCCGACTCACTAAGTTGTGTAGTTCCAAAACCAGATTATCTTTTTCGATTAATCCTTTGAAACCCAGGAGCTAGGCAGGTAATAATTTTGAAAGGTTTCATTTCATTTCATTTCATAAAATAAAATAAAATAAAATAACAAAAAATAAATAAATAAATAAATTAAAAAAAATAGATGTTTAATTTTCATTGTTTTTATTTCTTTTTTTCCCAACAACATTTGGGGTAATTATCTTGTTTAATTGAAATATATTTTCATTTTCTTGTGATGTTTAAAAAATAATTTCTTGCTTATGTTTGGGTCATTTCTTGCTAAGTCACTCATCTTTTCTTCCCATGTTTTTGTGAGAAATCAAGTGAATTTGTGCAAGGGTGAAGCCAACATTATTTCTCAGCATTACTAAACTGACACTATACTCATCATAAAACCCCAGTGAGTGATTGGGTGTGTGTGTGAGTCGATCCGGTCTTTGAAATCCATGAAGCTTTGTTCTTAGGTCGATAATTCTGCCTGCACCTGTAACCTTTAATTTTCTATTGAATCAGCCTGAAAACTATCAATATAGCAGGCTTCAGATGTGGCCTTTGTGAATCAGGATATTAGTGGTTTCTTTTCTGGAGAGAAGTACAGTGATTACATAACAAGTCTCCCTATGTGTCCCCTTTCTGTCTGTGTGGCCTGAAACCATGTTCCCAGCCAAATGCACTTATCTCATTCTCCCCTTCAGATTCTTGCTGGTTAGATTAAAACAGTTTAGCCACCAAAGAAAAAAACCCTTTGATTTAGACCACACATGCCAGCTTAATGGTCAAATGAAACAGTGGAAGCAAAATGGCCTTCATTTATCAAGATTACAATCTGAAATGTTGGTTTTAACGAGACATTGTGACATGGAACTCGTTAAAGAAATGCTAGAATGTTCAGCCAACACTCCTCTGTGTTTGGTTTCAATTTGATCACAGGCTTTTGTGCATGTCTACAATGATGAATGGAGAGCATTTGAGGAAGACTTTGGAAAAATGGACACTGATATATTTTGCATTCAAAAAACAAGCTATGTAAGCACACAGTCCTTTATTAGACCTTTAAAAGGACAATTCCAGCATGGCTGCATTTTTTCAGTTCCACATGATGATGGAAACAACTTCTAATTCAGTGGATAAACTAATTAATCACTGTGAAACATTGGGAACACTGCAAGAGCTGACATGAGACAAGAGGGGGCGTCTTACTTCTGCTCTCTGCTTTTCTTGTATCTGCAGGATTTTCCTGTATAATAATGATAATAAAATCAACCAACAGCTAATGCCGTTAAGTTAGTCCCTGCCTTCTGTCAGTTACAGCCAAGTCAAGTCAATAGATGAACCAAAATTTAAAAATTTTGAGAAATTTTTAATAAATTTGCCAAAATTTCTTCAATTCTGTTTTCACTTTGTCATTGTGGGGTACTAAGTATAGATTAATGAGAGAAAAAAATAATTTAAACAATTGTGGCATCAGTCTGCAACATAACAAAAGTGAAAAAGTGAAGGGGGTCTGAATACTTTCTGGATGCACTGTAGCTTCGTCAGTTCTACTCAATAGATTAGGCAAAAAGAGAGTGTAAAAATGTTGTGCTTCTCCCTCTTAGGTTCCAGTGCTAACCTGCTTTTAGGAGTCTCAAAGGCTTCATCTGATGTCTGATGTGCAGAGACGCTAAAGGCATGTAGAGTCACCGCTGCATGTCAGCTCTAGCCACTATTGAACAGCAAATGGCTCAAATTATCTGTAATTGGAGGAAGAAAAATCAACTTCTTTATTTTCCAATTTTCCATTTTTGGCTTTTCCTGGATAACCTGAACCCAGCCTGTCCAGCTTCACATGCTGTTTCTCAGTCAGGGAATTAGCCTGTCAAAGCTCGTTGAGCACCTCAGTGTTTCCCAAAGGCTGAGCTACAATGAACCTACTGTTTCTCTCCTTGCACGACTTCTCAGACATGATATCATGGCTAACAAAGATAATTATGCCACCTGACCTGAGGAGCCTTGCTTGGAGGTTTATGGAGCAAAGTCATGTTTGACTCATTACTTTTTAAAGTTTATTTATTTATTTATTTATTTTAAGCCTTGTGCTATGTATATGATATTTTATTATATGACTTTGATCTAATTGGCCAGTTTAGTTTAGTTTAGTTTATTAAGATCCCCATTAGCTTTTGCATAGCATCAGCTATTCTTCCTGGGGTCTTTTCATTTTCATAAGTGACAATACAAACCCACTGTATACCACACATATTTAACATAATAAAAAAAAATGCATTCTCAGGTCAGTCTGGTTTCTAATCAGTCAGCTGATTTGTAATCACCCATGCAGTGCCAATATGAAGTGACACAAATTCTGGGAAAACTGAGTTTAGAAAAGGTTTTCCTCTTTTGCATGGAGAATTTTCCAATTTTTGATGATAAAATCATATTATAAAGTTAGCTATCACTACCTAATTTTTAGCTGAATTCGTTGGATATTATTTATAAATCTATCTGCAGGCTAAATGTAGTCTTACATACAATGTTTTAACCTGACAAACGGACACAAGACTAACTGACAAGAAAGCAAACAGCTGTCTGTGGAGTCATCACATGCATGGAAATGGCGTAACCAATCATAATGTGAAACATCATACGTAGGCTAAACACAGGTGCACAGATGCTACCAACAAATGCATCTGTGGTTAAAGAGTTCTGCAACAGTCCAGCTACAGATGATGGCTCTAAGGGCGCAGCTCTGCAGCAGTGTAGCCCAGTGGGTGCCAGCTGCAGACAGTTTTGCAGTTACAGTGAGCTGAAGTGAAACCATGCATGCTGGCTGTAGATGCCACTATTTTTGCACTTTTGCTAGAGGATTGCCCAGTTTATAGTAAGATCATTTTCTATCACATTTTTCATGTTCATGCATTTTGAAAAAATGATCTCATTTTACCCCTAGCTGTCTTGCAGGACAGTGGTGGTGCTATCTTCCTCTCATTGTAAGTGAATGCTGGATACTGGCTCGCTGTATGTATGCACCTGTAATAATCTGAGTGGATTAAGGCAGTTACTTTTGTGAATGTTTGACAGGGGAAGGAGGCTAAAGGAGCATCCAGCACTCAGTAACAATGAAAAATAGATGATTATCTCATATTCTCATGCTTTCGGCGTGAGAATATGACATAGGGGGCAGATTTAAATTCCTTTTCCCTGATTCATGCGTTTTTCTTACATTTTCTTCACATTTGCCTCTTTTTTTTTTTTTTTTTTAACAAAGCCAGAGAATTAAATAGTCTCTCTCTCTCTCTTTCTTTTTTTCTCTCTTTCTCTCTCTCTCTCTCTCTCTCTCTCACACATATGCATCCCAGCTAGACTCTGTAGCATGGTGGTGGCATGGTACAGTTCATCAGCTAGCGTCTCCAGCAAACATGCAAGGATTCCTGTCAGACATTTCAGTAAGCATAAGATAGCGGCTCACACGTCTACCCACACATTCTCACACACTGTCCATAATCTCACCGTCCCTTGAAAAGAAGCTTTGTCTTCTCTTGGGCAGGCCTAATCTCTGTCCATGCTGCCATAACATCAGTGTGGACACCTGGATCCACTGAGGGTAGCCCTCATGAAACACAGCATGCACAATTTCCACATTTGATATCAGCGCTAAGCTATCTGCTGTTTGCCTCGGCCCCCATGGAGAAAGCCCTGCTCTGTGGTCGCCTCCTCTGCTTTAGCAGCACACTGATCCATGACTGTTACTGAGCTTTCACACTCTGCCTGTCAATCAGCCTGGCTTCCAACTACACCCACCATCATATTTCACTTTCTCTGCAGGCTGTGGGTGTTTTAACTTTTAGGCATTTGCAGATCAAGCTGACGGGACCAGGTGCCAGGACAGTGTGGGATGGGATATAAAGGATTCGTTTTTGTTTGATGTGGTGATGGGTGGTTATGAATAGGGCTTAAGTGTGAGAAAGCAGGGTTTAATTTCAGTGTAAGCTGCAGGACCATGTCAGTAATGACAAGATAAATATAGAACATTCTTAAATGGCAGCATGCAGGAATAAAACTCGTACAGGATTAATAATTTATCTTATTAACTGAATAGAAGAGAAACTCATCATGTCAGTGATCTGATCTAAATCAGTGGTTTTCAAAGTGGGGTCTGGGAGACACTGAGGGGTACTTGATGGGCTTCCCCAGCAAAATGAAGACAAGTTTGATTTTCCTATAATTCACAAAGAAGTGACTTTTTTAATATAAGATTATTTTAACATTATTTTAACATCACCATATGGGGTCAGAGGAAAGAGGACCACATTAGAAATACATTTTGAAAACTCTTTGTGTTGTCCTTGATTTTAATTAATGTGTGCCTTTTATGTGGGCTGTGCATTACTTTTGATTGTTGAACAAAACAAAACTAACTAACTGACTCACTTTGAATCCATTTGTCATTATGCAACGGCGTCATCTAAACATCTTTTCATATCGGGGCACCTCAGGCAATATCACTTCAAATGTGGCCATGTGTTTAATGAGAGCCAACTTTGAAACCCACTCTACTGCACTGACTGCAGTGGCCTATGGAACGTTCAACTAATGCATTTTCGATGATGGTCTTGACTTGCCACCTGGTGGTGCATAGGACAACATGCATGTGACTCCAGTAGTACCCATGCAGAAACATACCCACAGAACTTGAATGGCTCTGTGAAGATACCAAATACAATCATGGCTGGTGAGCGAATAGTTTGACCAGGAAAAAGGCTAATTCACCACTTTCCGAAAAAACACTGATATGGAAAATGAACATTTCCCAGTGTATTCCCCCTCTACTTCAGTCAGTGCTCACTTATGTTCTGTGGGTGCTTTAACCCTCCTATTATCTTTGGGTTCAAATTGACACCATTCAATATTTAATGTCTCTAAATATACAATTAACATAATTTTTTCTTAATATTTAATGACTTTATCTGTGTTTCATTGGAGTCAATTTGACCTCAGGCTGTTTTAACAGTATAAAACATTTAAGAAATTTCAACATTTTAGAAACAGTTGTTTTATTTGTTTTGGATGACACTGAGGAACTATAGCATTCCATTTTTAGTCCTCAAAAACCTTCCTCTGCTTTCGGCCCCTCACCTAACTTAACCACAACTGTAGTAGGGCCAGAGCAACTGACAGTTCATATGACATTTGGGAGGGAAAAATATAATTCCCACAAGAACTTTGATGGGTAAGAGTGGGTGGGGGATTATTTCAAGAGCTGTTAAAGTAATCAACAAGACACAAAGTACCTGAGACATAAACTTGAATAACATATATATTTTTTTTTTTTTTAAATTAAAATCATTCTCTGGATGTTTGATTTACTGGGGTGAAACTTACCATGGTTGTTTAAAAAAAATTATCAAATTTGAAGGTAACAGGGGGGTTATTTATTTTGTAGGCCTTTGAACTTTTCTCGAGCTAAATCTGAGGTGTTCATGGATCTCACCTGGGCACGGCAAGGTGTGGTGCTTTCCATACCTTTATGTCTTATATTCACCTGGAAAAGCTGGATGATCTTTTTGATGAGGATGTTTTATGACACTGGTATTGATAAATGCGGTGTGGTGTGGTTGTGATCCTGCTTTTCGCGGAAGACGCGTGACGCAGCAACTCCATTTAATTCAGTTTGATTTCCGCCTTGGTTTGGGACAGCACCCCTGCGTTCCAAATCGCATACTTATACTTTTTACTTTTAATATGTACTGCAGCTGCCCTTACAAAGTATGTAGTTTAGTATGTATTGGGACATACTAATTCTTTTTTTCCCTACTAAATAGTATGGTAGTATGGGTATTGGAACGCAGGGCAGGTCGCTTTTCAAGCACTCAGTAGTGTAGCCTACAGAATCACTTGTTTGTCAGACTCAGGCTCGCAGCGTTGTGCGTAGTCTGCACACGTAGCCTGGCAAATGTCACAGAGATGATCTACAATTATACACGTTCACACACAAATAAGCCACCTGCGCGCACGCAGCATCACCTCCGTCATAAGTTCTTTGGTGAGATAGTTAGCTTAGGCCTACCTCACAATTATGACAGAGGATAAAGGGCTTATGTTTCTGATACAAACTCCAGTCTAAGAAAACACGCTTCTGTACTCTGTTTTATTCAGAAAATAACAGGAAAACTATGTCTCCGGACTGCCTCCCACACAAGGGAAAGGATTACATATGCTGCTTTTACGTGTCACGGGAAAACGAGAGACGACGTCTCATGCTGACAAATACCATTACCAACTTATCCAACTTACTGAAGTCTGGGTCCACGTGCTATTTAGGAAAAAATGAAGACATTAACGCTGATTAGATCACTTGAAGTCAAATGCAACACTAGCTAAATGCAAGTGTTTTAAGTGTGAAATGACAGAGGCTCTACTAAAATGGAAAAACTTCCAACAGTGTCCTCTTCTTGTACAGAGTTTTGACGTAATTACCTGTGTTCCCATGTGACATGAACGCAGCGCGCTAGTTATCGTAAAGGGCTTGACATCTGCATGAACAGCAGGAAGTTTGACAGTAATCATTAACAGCGTCGCTTTCATGATGTTATCATGTTTCTCGTTTTGACCGCAGCGATTTTCAAAGTTGGTTGAAATGGTTTGATACGCTCGAGGAATAGTTTGTAGCGTGGGACTTGACACCGGGATAATATTAATAGAGAAGAAATGAGGCTTCACCTGGCAGGTTTGTTGGTCGTGTTCGTGTCCCTGTCGTCGGGAGCGGACGTCTTAAAATGGCCTCGTCACAACTGCTCCCAGCAGGTAGGACACGGCTTCTGGTCTCAAGTACGAGGCTCCCTGTTCACATTACAGACCTCGTGGCCTAAAATATGGACTTATTAATGTAAGAACTGGCCTGTATGCTGATTAGTGACATGTCAGTGTTATTTTGTATTTATTTTCAATTTAATTTTATTTTTAGTTTATTTTTTTGGTGGTGTATAACGGTGGTAATTTGTTATTCGTGTTTTTTTGTTGTTGTTGTTGTTTTTTTTTAATGTATTTTCTCTCTCTCTCTCTCTCTCTCTCTCACTCTCACACACACACACACACAAATACTTGGTATGGTATGCATATATGCGTGTATGTATTTACATATGTGTATGTAAATAATAGTTAATATTATTGATGTTGTTTTTGTTGTTGTATATTCTACATGACTGTATTTTCTTACTCATGTCTTCCTTTCTTTCCGTAGGGTTTGGATTGTACAGTCAAGACAAGTGAGTGCACATGATACTCTACCTTCATTAAATCAGTTTTTGTTTCCAGATGTTCACCTCATTTTGAGGGTTAGGTCGTCATGGCAGCTGTCTGTTTACACTCTGTACATGATATTTAAGCTGAGAAAGAATGAACTCACTAACAGTCAACAAGGGAACAAAGAAATAGTACATGGCTGTGCTGGCTGTTTACTGGGGCAGGTGAAAGTACAACAAACCAGGAAGATCCAGGAAGTTTTGCTCGCTTGGTTTCATCACGGTCTGACAAACACTGAATCATTCTGATACCAGCCGTGGGTGGCATTCCACCCAATACATAAGGCCTTGTACATAACCCATAAAAGCACAATAACTAAGCAAACATGTATTAAATACTGAAAATACCCAACAAATACTAATAAGCAATAACATTCAATAAAATAATGCCCAGCTCAAATGCCCAGTTCAAAGTCACATTCAGTACTGGGATGCTGTAGTGTTGCGCGGGGAGAAGCTGAGTGGAAATGGACATGGGGCTCAGAAGGAACTGAGGTAGAAAAGTCTTGCAAGGTAACACAAAACTATTACAAGGGAACGTAAAATTTCTTGCAAGAGAAACCAAAACATACTGCGAGGGAACGGGGAAAAAAAATCTCACTAAGATCCTTCAGGGGCTTCATAGATAGCATTTAGAACATCATGATGTAAAACTGTGGAAGCCAACAGTCAGCAGCTCTTTAAGGCAGGGTATGTGTTGTTGTAATCGTGCCATGGAACTCTGTCATTCTAAGGTAACTGCATGGACGAAAACTGGCTGGATCGGAGCAAGTACACACCCAGTGCTCCGGAGGGTCTGGAGGTGGCCGTGCACACCAGGCGCAATGAGAGAGGAGACCTGGTGCCTGTGTTGGTCGCCCGCTGGAGATTACAGGACGACGGTGGGTTAGCTCTGTGAGAACATCTTTAGGATGTGTGTGGACAAGGATTTTCTGTAATACCCTGGAAGTTGGAGGTGTATTCCAGGCAGGAATAATAAATTTTCACATGCACATTTATCACATCAGGAAGTCGAGCTGACAGAAAAACATTAGCACAACAGAAAGGAGGAGCATCTTTCAGCCATGGAAGTGCTGTGGCTGAGTCAGGAAAAGACATGGAAAAGCTGTAGAATTCTACTTCAGAGCCACAGATACTGTTGTTTGATTCTTGATTTTTTTTTTTTTTTTAAATAATTCTTCACCTATGATGCACAGTTCTCACATAGCCTTTCTGTCTCAGTAAGTTCTGCTGACACTGTCACCTTAAAACTGGACTTCAGTCTGTTTTTCATCTTCATTCATTAATGTTAATTAGCATAATATTTCTGATTTCTGTGTTTGCTTTGACAGTTGTGTATGTTTATAAAGCCTCCATTTGCTCTGTCGTTTGTATCCATTTCTTCTTTTGCTGTTAGCTATTGCTATTTGCTGCTGCAATGACCCAGTCTCCCCACTGGGATCATTCAAATTAAAAAAAAAAAAAAAAAAAAAAAAAAAAAAACTTTCAGAAGATGTACTTGAAACTTTCAACCAATAATGAGGTGATAGATACTTGAAATGAACTTAAATTTATTTGAGCATGTTGCATATTTTTTCTTTAAAGCTTTGGCCAACATACACTCAGTGGCCACTTGAATTTGTACTTGACTTTGTTCTGAGTGTACATGAGTCATTCCAGGCGTGACTTGACTGATCACTTTGTCTCTTCAGGTAGTATTTGTTTCCTGAATGCCACTGAGCTCCATGTTCTAGTGGTAGCCACCAACCAGAACCTGTGTGTTCGATATATTTTCAGAGATACATTACCACCGAGGAATCCTGCAGTGGAAAAGGTGGGTTTCTCCCAATAAAAATTGCATTCTACATGCCTTTTCATGTTTGCCTCCACTAAACATGCTGTAACTCTAATTTACCTTTGCTGTATCAATTTACCATTTGCCTCTGTAATAACTTATATTAAATTAATATGATAAAAGTTTAATGTCACTTTAGGTCACAAATGCCATGATTTTGTTGTTGCAGTGGTCTTTCTCTGCAGACATGGTGTTAGTTCACCCTGGTCAGGAATATCTGGTCTCTGTTGTCAACATCCCCAAACCAGAGCAGGGCCACACCAACTATGACCTCAGCAAAAATATCATTGTCCCTGGTGAGTTTGCTTTACATGTCTTCTAGGGGTATTTATTTTTCCTGTTTGGCAGGCTTATTTTCAATTAATTTGGTAGACATTATGAGAAATGACATGAAATTCTAAATATATATTTAGAAACACACACACACACATTTATGTATGTTTGTGTATGTACATATGCACATATAAACTAGGCAAAAAAAGTTCTGCACTGCTTTTTCAGTCTATAATTTCTCCCCTTTATTTATACCCAATAGTGTAATAATAGTGTTGCATCTTATACCATTGTAAAGCCTGATTCAAAATCCCATTCAGTGTCCTTTCAGTTAATCAAAATTCCCTTCAATGTTCTTCTGTTGGTAATTTAAATTGCACTCACAGGTGTACCTAACTGGCACTTAATTGACAGCATATGGCAAAATGAGAAAATGAATAAAATATTGTGCTTCCCACCTGTTTAGCTGTGTTGCCTCATCCTTACAGTTACACCCTATTGTAAAGAGGACTGGCATTCCAACAGTATAACTCACAAATCCAATTGGTCTTATTACAGGGGAGAAATGATCAACTGAAAACACACTGAATGGGATTTTGCTCCCCTCAAAAAAAAAAAAAAAAAAAAAAAAAAGGTGTGTGGGGGGTATCTATAGATATAGATATAGATATAGATTATAGATATAGATATCTATATATAGATAGATATAGATATAGATATATGGTACCATACCAGTGATTTTGAGTATTTGGTCCATTTACTATATTTTCCCCACATTTTTTATTGCAAGAAACCGCTTTGCAAATCATGAGGCAGTACTAAAGATTTCACAGCGTATAATCAAAATCCCTTGATTTTCAAATAATTTTTGGATGAAACACCCATCTTTTAAAGTTCTGCTTTCGTGGCTAACAAAGTCATCACTACTCACAAACCACCGTTGATGACAGTTTCCCTCCACCCAATTTCAAGTCAAATCAACACACAACAGTGCTACGGCTTTTAGGAAAACTAATGTGGATGATTTTTTTATGGGGATGGAATAGTGGTGTGAAGAAAGTTTGAAATCTCTGAAAGTTAATTTTCATGAATACGAGCCAATGGCTGTATAAAGGTAGGAAAAAGTTCTAAAATACGACTGCTCATTTTGGGAGGAGATTAGCAGAAATGTGATATATATATATATACATTTACTCAAATGCAAAATCATTTGTATGGTCCTTTAAAATATAGATAGCCTCTCTGAAACCAAGTTTGTGATTCATATTAAAGCTCTAACTGATTCTAATTTACTCAGACTGCCGAGACCCCAGAATGCTGAGAACCAAGTTTTGTATAGAGAGCGGTGAGTAACAAGTGCATCAGTTTCCATTCACAGTATGTAAATCATGCATGCTACTGTATGTTGTGACATTCTGGCTTGTTAATTCACTGCAGGAAGTCTTTGGCAGCCCAATATAAGCCTGGCTCAGGTCCAGGGAGGATCCATGCTCGCTGTCAGCTTCAATACTGATGAATTCGCTAACAGATACATAGTTCTTGTTTCCTGCTCCCATATCCTACATTCAAAACAGATACACAAGGTAAGGACACACTGTGGTGAACATTCAAGTAGTTTTATATTTTAAGAATTGCTGTGTAGTCAGCTCTGTCAAATGGAAAATAAACGCACTTCCCTTCTCAGTGATTTGACCCAGAACATTACTGCATATACTTGTAACAACATCCCGCATTTTGTACCTTACCCTAGTTATTCTACCCCAGATTCTTTCTCAAAACAGGAAACTCAGCATCCTGCCTCTTAATGCATTATGTTTTTTTTTTTGTTTGTTTTTTGTTGATTTTGCAAAATGCTGTTCATTATATTTCTAAACCGCTAAAATGTATGTATCTCAGATACAAAGAGACATTTTCATGGTAACTCATGTTATATCCTGCCACTCAGTATCCACAATACTGCAGCTTGCAGTTTTTACCTATGTGCCCATTCTTGAGTCATTTAGCACTGCCTTTCAGTAAAAGTTGTTGATTAGAGAGCACTCACACCCAGCATGTTTGGAGCAGTTATTTGAGCTCTGGAAAGATTAATCCTTTACCAGTTAAATTGTCTAAGTGAGAATGTCCTTTGAAATAAGGTAACACCACGTAACCACACTGATAAAGCTAAAATGGGAATCGTAGTCCTCCTTCCAAAGAACTGAGACACCATTTGTTAGGGGTTAACATAAACCAAAAGCAACTATGGGAAGCAACATCAAGTTTGGCAACCAGCAGTTCCTCATGCAAACTTAGCACAAGGAAAATGTAAAGAAGGAGGAAAGAAAATGTCATAGCGACAACATTCCAAATGTGCACTGGTGCAAGACTTCGATTCACTAATATTGAAGTCAATGGGACAGGCTTGGAAAATCCCACTATAAATCACTGTACCTCTGCTTTAGAACCCTGACAGGACAGAGATTCAACTATAGGCTATAACAAAACATACTTGACATGACGCGGACTGGTTGATTGGTGTTTGATCAAATGTGCACATTATGTTGTCCTTGTTACTGGTCTGCCCAGCAGCTGCAGAAAGCCTGGCATGAAGCCCAGCTCTGACCACACAGTGCTAATGTTAGTCCCACGCTAGTTTAGAATGTACAGTATATCAAATATGACCTTGTTAGCAATAGACAAATGACTCATAATTCCAACACCAGTCCTGGCTACAGCACTAACCTGTTAAATAAGGCATAAATAGAGGGGTAGCTAACTCATTTAAAACAGTGACAATTAACAAACTGTTGCACACCTGGCACTAATTTGGAATCACACGCTACTCATATTTTGTCCTTTCCTTTTTTATGGTCTGGCATAGGAAAATGTTGCAAGGCCAAACTACAGTGGGGACTGAAAATCATATTGAGCTATTTCTTTGTGTGTTCCAAACTGGCATGAACACCAGAGAAAGTCACTCCCAGGGAAGAATGCAGACAGGTCCATCATGTACAATTAAAAATACAGGGAATGGATTCACATCTGGATTCAATTCAGAAGGTCAGAGGAATCTCACAGGGCCCCAGAAACTACATTAAAAAGAATGAAAGAGGTCCAGTACATTTATGTGCATCATAAAATCTTGATGTTTTTCTCCAGAGCAATCAGACATCACTGAGTTTGACATTCAGTCTTGAACTCTGGCCAAGATCCTGCTGCCAGTATGATGCTGAAGTAAGTTTTTCAAAATCCATTCTTGAATCATTATACTGCTTGCTGTTAATATTTCTTTAAGTTACATTTTACAGCTGACAGTTCCTGTTAGTCTGCATAATAATATTTCACCCTCAACTCAGGTATAACATTATCTGTTACTTTGTTGCAGATAAAGCCTATTTTTTTGCAATGTGGCCAAGACTGTGTCCGGCGAAAGGCAACCTTCAATATTTGTCCCAGCATATCGAAAGGTATTGAACCCATTTTAGTCATTTGCATTTTGATGTAGGTGAGATTTTAGCAGCAAAAGTTCAGGTGGTTATAGTTGATGAAAACAAAAATTACAATCTATAATTATTAAAAACTACAAAATTATAATCTATATAAATATTATAATCTAATATTTATTTTGTATCAAGGCTATTTATATTGTAAGATTAACAGCAAAGTTTGCCCATGCATCTGTTCCCCCCTGAACTGAGGTCAAGAGTTGTCTTCCCTCATGTCCTGACATTTTTGTCTCTTATTTGTTGACAAAAATGTAATTATATGAAGCCATGGTTTTTGTCAACAATGGTTTTTGTCAACAAAGGCTTTTGTTTAGTTTTCGTCAATAAAGTATCATTGACAAAAACGTTGTCATAGTCAACAAAATGAACACTGGTGTCAGATATCAAATATATCTAGGTGGGTAAATGACTGGACATTGAATATGTTGTTTCTGTTTGAAAATGACAGAAACAACAGCAGCTTTATTTGAGCTGGTATAGAGGATATGACCTGGCTGTCAGCATAATGTAGTAGACAGGTCATTTCTGTGCTGTCTTTGGGAAGTGATGATTCAGCCAGCAATATATGATAACTTGTATTTTAGATTTTGTAGTTAGATACACAGAAAAAGATCAAGCTATTTTAAAGTTAGCTTGTCAGCTATTGAAAAGGTTAAATCTGGACCGCTAATTGTCACTCTTTTGTCAACAAATCTGATTCGCACAATAGTGTATAGTGAAGCGAGCATAAGTAGTGACTGGTTATGTAAGGGATAAACAACGAGTAAGTGTGCGTCAAACAGTTTTAAGGCTCGACATGGAGTTGGAAAACCACCCAACATGGAGCAGAGGGTGGTTCACCCGTGTCATGCCTTAAAACTGTTTAACGCACACCAACTCTTTGTTTAGCCCACTTACACCATGGTCATTTACCAATAATATAAGTGAGTTGAACTAAATGTGCAATACACAGTTTTAATGCACTCCCTCTGGCCAAGAAGAAAAGAGTATTCACCACGGTATTATTCAGACCACGGTATAAAATATGCAAACAATACCAGCTGTTTTTGCTAAATTGGTTTGCCGGCTATAGTTAGCTATTTTAAAAAGACATAAACCACAAGTTAGTTCAGATAAAGTGAGCTGATTGTCCAGCCACAATTCAGTGTTTTTGAGTAGACTAATGTCTTACATAATCTGTATTTAGAATCAAATCTGCTGTATTGGATAATTTACTTTTATAAACATTACTCAAAGAATCAACAATAATATTTCTTTGTCTGGTTGTTATATATTTAGGCATAATGTGCATACAGCCAGCCTTTCAGTGAACCTCCACTGATGTAGCCATGTATAGTTGGTAGGAGATACGTGCCACTACTAAAAAGCCTCTGTTGTTACTATGTTTATACTGTAAAGCAGCAGGATTGTTGATCATGAACCTCTGCTCTGATTCCCACAGAAAATCCACCAGATGCCGCACAAAATGTCCCTGCCTACACATTTGTTCCACTGGGTGTGGTCTTGCTGTGTGTAGTGATTGGATTTATTGTTTATTTTCTCTGGAGGCACAAGTCAGGTCAGTAGAATATGCAGTACATTTTCATTTATGTCTCTGAGTAATACCTATAAAGTTACAGAATTACCACCCTAGTTTTATGATAATACAGTTTATACCTTGACATAGTATTTGTGCCTTTTTGCCCAAAATACATTTTGACTTCCAGGCAAACCCGCTGTCACTGTTGAACCAGGAGAAGGGATAAAGACACAACCTCTACCTAAACAACCTCCCAAAGTGCTAGTCATCTACTCCCAAGACCACCGCCTCTACAGGGACATAGTGTTGAAGCTCTGCGCCTTCCTCCGGGCCAAGTGTGGCACTGAGGTGCTTGTGGACATGCTGGACTCCAGCTTGGTCAGCACCGTGGGTCGTCTCCGCTGGCTGGAGTGGCAGCGGCAGCAGCTCAAAAATCCTTCAGACAAAATCCTGGTGCTGTGCTCACGTGGTGTTCAAGCCAAGTGGAAAGCCGTGTGTGGTCATGGTCGGGTGGTCCTGAGAGAAGACGTACTCTCCCCTACCGATGACATGCTCACCCCCTTCCTCAACCTATTTCTACCTGACATGCACCATGCAGGCATGCTGGGCAAATACATGGTTGCGTATTTTGATGATGTAAGTAGCGAACAAGACGTGCCGTCGATTTTTGACATTGCAGTCAAATACAAGCTGATGAAGCATTTTGAAGAGCTGTATTTCCGCATTCTGGACATTGAGAAATATCAGCCAGGTCAAGTAAACCACATCAAGGGCATTGGTGGAGATGAATATTTTAACTGTCCCTCGGGTAGAGACCTTAGGAATGCCATTGAAATCTTCCAAGCGTACCAGTTGGAGAATCCTGATTGGTTTGAGATGGAGTGTGTGGACAGCGAGGAGGAGGTAACAGCTGACTCCAGCCCCCTCATTGACCAGCTGCAGATTCCACCAGTCCTAGAGTGTGTTCCTCTAATCAGAGAAGGGCCTCCTGTCTACATTCATGAGGTAGAAATAAATCAAAACAGCGAGGGTGTTCATATTGTAACCCCCAAACTGAACCCAGAGTGCAATGAAAAGTCAATAATGGAGCTTGTGCCCAGGCTCAACTGTGAGCATCAACATCTATATCCATCAAACCAGGCTGGAGTATTTACAGCTCACCTTTATCCTCACAACCCTGGCATAGGTTCTTTCTACATGGCTGAGCCTGTTCTTAACAGTCCACCACCACTGACTGAGAACTGGCTCCACCTTGAGGAGAAACTCATAGGTCCAGTTCCCATTGAGCAAGAAGATGATGCCCTCCTGCCTGTGAACCAACCTGCACTTCAGACAGACCAGAGAATGTCAGCCCAACAGAAATCTCTCAGCTTGAGCTCTCCAGAAGCACCACATGTAGGCGTGCAGGTTGAATACCTCACTCCATCAGATATCAACCATTCCCAGCCTGTTGAGATGGAGGAGGAAGAGATTCTGGAGCCTTGTGAAAAGGATCCAAGTAGTGGATCTGATCAAGGCTACATGTCCCAGCATGAGTCCCATGCTGGGGAGGATCCCCTGATGGCTCTAGCAAAGCTGCAAGAGGAGCTGTTTCAGAAAAACTACAACTACACTGACACAGGCCCCAAAGCTTCTTTGGGGGGAACTGATACCTTTCCACTGTCACATCAATCTACAGTGTTCAGTCCATTCTAGGGGTCTTATGTGATAAACTGTTGTCATTTACTTTTTTGGCATACTCATTTCCCTCAGTCTGCGTCATCTACTTATAGCTCAGTAGATAATTTACTACATCTCCAAGAATACCTTTTACATTTCTTGTTCTGTTGTCCCCCAAGAGAAGGAATTTGAACTTTCAGTCAGAGGGAGTGGTGTGACATATAAATATGTTGTAGCTTATTAGCCAACTAGGTTGTCGTGTATGTGATCATTGTCATTATGCTTACTCAAAACACAACATGGCTGCATGATATCTACACTTCCTTGTTATTTTTTCCCAGCAACTCAGTGAGCCTCCTGTGACAAAATGTCTGATGTACAATAAATAAACCTGTCTGGTAACCACTGGAGTTAACAGACAGGTATAACAAGGTAGAGCCAGAGAATTCAGGCCTGCAGGAGGAGAGAGGAGCTGTTCTAACATTCATACCAGGCTAATGAAGCAGGCAGGTCTTGTAATCAGGTAATACACATTTGTCCTCTGAAGAGCAAGCAGGCAAAGCCAAAACAAACAGAACAGCTCAGCAGCAGCCTTTCCCTTCTTTAACACACATCATACCAATCTCTCATCCATACAAATTAGGACAGATTACAATCACAGTCCACAACTGCTGTCTAACAAATGAGCTCTTTAGTCACAGCTAGCACTAACACCAAATCCATTAACAGAACTGCTGTCTACAACACTCTGTAATGGTCATTTCAGCCCCTCAGCTGGCACCACAGTTCTCTGTGCTAAGCCCACTCACACACAGCGTTGTACCCTTTCACTAACCTAAAGAAATAAAATTAGTAAAATGAGCACTAGTTGGCCCTGCCACTGGCAGCCTAGAGTTTAGCTCCTGGAGGCTAACGATAGGTGAAGTGTATTAGCTGATGAATTTACCAGGACATGGACAGTTGCAGCAGGAAAGACTGGCCCTTGTACAGTTAATTTGTTGGTATAGCAAGCATGAAATGCCTCCATACTATTGATGCTTTGTTGTTACCTCCCCCCATGCCAGACTTCAAGCAAAATGGTCAGGTCCAGTGTGCCAATTTTCAAAATGTAGTGTGACAGCGAAAGACCCGCCCCTATTCTGCCTCTGATTGGCTAACCGTAAGCCTAACTCAACCCCATTACCTAACCTTAACCAGCCTAACCAACAAATCAGGTGGTGTTTCTTTTATGAATATTTATAAGCCCTCCCCTACTGCACTACATTTCGAAAATTGGCGTCCAGCATGGCTGATGCACGGCATAGTTCATGATTGTAGACATAGAAACATAGAACTGAAATGAACAGAATTACCAATACCCAGTGGAGCTATTTTAGTCAATAGTGGACTAATATCCGATATCAGAGTCAGTCAGTGCATTCCTAATTAAAACACTGAATCTATTGACTCTTCCTACTCTTGAATAATGCAGCAGTAGGAAAACTGAAGTGCAGAAACTGTCAAAACTAGGATATGCACAATGTATTTTCACCATCATTCTCATTGCATTCAGCGAACAGGGCGGAACAATGGATTGTGGGATACACCAATATTTTCGAGGGAGGAATTAGCAGTAAATGAAGGAGAATAAATTTAATTTGTTTAACACAAGTTGAAATTCTTTTGGCATAAACCATTTTAAGCCAGTTTGTGGCATTTTTAGGATCCCCCTTCGACAAGTGCAGCACATACTGTATCTTGTGGTAGCATTGCATTCTGGTCTGTTGGCAATTGATTTTCCTCTAAGACCTGTCCTCTTTACATTATACACAATATCACTTTGTACAGTACTTTTCATAGATTTATTTGTTTTCAACCACATAATACTCTGTTGTACATCTACAGTACATAGATTTGATTATATCAATACAGATATACAGTACACCACACAATTTTACAGGTAGAATTTGCTTTTTGTAAACAATAGCAATTTTTCTTTCCCCTCTAATTGATTTTGGAGAAAATGATAGCCCATATAATATCAGGACATAGAAAAGTGTTAGCATTGCACACACATTGTGTTCTCTCATCATGTGTAAATATTACAACAAAGAAACAATTGAACCTGTGTGGCCTGATCAGGTCCTTGAATATTTTATGTCCAGGAAAGCAGTGTCCTTTGGTAGTATTTGTGTGATGATGCACTGTGCTTCTTCATACAGGTTAAAGGCCTACTGTATTTAAGTTTAGGAGAAAATTAAAAATAGTCCTGGTTGTTGTAAGCCTCATGTGCAAATCCAAATAAACACTGTTACAGAACCCTTCCAAAGCATAAGGTTACATGTTGCAAACTTGTTACTGGCTTAAGGAAATGATATAAAATAGTATAAAACTTTTAAATACTTTGGCAAGATCTGATAAGCAACAAACAAATGCAAAAGCCATTTTCCTGTCTCATAGTGCAATCTGAGAAACAAAGCCAAGAGAACCATTAACATCCATGAATAATATAATGTACTGTAGCCAATGCGCTAACACAAACAACACACAACTGCTCTTTTTGTGATCCTCTATCTCCCTGCCTTGCTCCCTCCACAGAGAGGTGAGGGTCAGATACAGAGTAGCAACCCTGGAGCCGGTGGGGATTCTGTTGCCTCTTTTCGACCAAGACAGATCTGGTTCTTCAACTGGTTCTGTTCAAGATTGTTGGAACCAAGGTGCTAACTAGTGAATCAGCCTGTGTTTGCACCAGTTTGGAGTGGAACCACTGTGACAGAGTTGTCACTGCGTCACTGGCCACTGACTCTAGCATTGCCTTGGCTGAGTTCAGCCCCAGTCTGCTGGTTTGTTACCCAGCACACCAGGAGGAATTCATAATATTCCCCCTTGTTATTCAGTACAGTGCCACTTTTCACTAGGTCCTTTTTGAACTCCTTGTACTCTTACAATTTTTTTAACTTGTTGAAATCTTTGTCCTGGATTCTACTGACATCTAAATGGAAAACAACAGTTTTGTTTTCTTATCAGGCCACTGCATGCTGTTTGATTTCTCTTGTCACAGTTCCCACTTAAGGTATTTTTGGTTGCTGATGGGAACCAATGTTTCTAGTTGATGAACCAATTTATTTATGTAATATTTCAAAATTAAGTCCATGAACCGGAAAGGAACCAGCTCCTTGGTCGAAAAGGCCTAAGTGTGGTGCTCAAGGGCACTTCAGCAGAGCGGGGCTTGCCTACATGATACATCACACTGCTTAAATGACAGCATTGCTAGGGTTAGATCACATAAAAAGGTCCATATTAAAAAGGCAATAGAGGACAAAGTGGAAATTGTCATTTTGTATGCCATAGATTAGCATCTCCAGCAACTGGTGTGTAGTCCAAAACCTATATGGAAATATGAAAATTTACATCTGTGTTGAATGGATATCCATGAGACATATTTCATTTGATGGATTAAAATACATTGACTAGTATCAGTGCTGTGTATTATAATCTTTTTGTTATTTTTAGTATGGATTTTAGCAGACTATAGTGAGCAACCTCTCCTTTATCTCAATCTCCTGAGTGTGGTGTACATTAACAATATTGAGATTTTCATAGCATTGCATTGAACATTACATTTGTTTTGGACAGGTTTAGCTTATGAACATGAACAGCTATGGCTGCAGTCATCTTTCTCAAACAAGTAGCATTTTGCAAGCAACAGAAAAAGTCACTTTAAGGTGAAACTTCACAAATGTCACATTAGCTGATATATTTTATTTCATGGAACAATCCGTAGTTAATCTGTAGGTATAGCAAAAACTATTTAGACTGTTCTTGCAAATCCCATTCATATTTTCAATAGATATTTTGGACTATATACCGAATGGCTGACATTATAATTTGCAGCCTACAAAATTATTCCAGACTTTGCCTCTGTATCAAATTTATTTTAGAACGTCACTGCCCAATTTGCTGGTCTTCACATAATGAATCTACAACAAACTGAAATGTGTCCTGCGACTGGTCTTGCTGACCTTTTTGAAGCAGGCATCCACCAATTCACTCACTCAACAATCCAGTATTCACATGGAGTTGGACAGTTTAACCCTTTGACACCTGAGCAAATTCACTTGATTTCTTTCAAAAATATGGAGAAAATGGTAATGAGCAAATTAGCAAGAAATGACCTGAAATTTTGCAAGAAATTAGTATAAAAAAGTTACAAGGAAATGACCAGAAAATCTCTGGTCAGAACAAACAGAACATTAATAAGACATTACCTTAAAATTAGAAAGAAAAGTAAATACACTACTCACAAAAAGTTAGGGATATTTGGCTTTTGGGTGAAATTTATGGAAAATGTAAAATGTTCACGCTACAGTGATATTATATCATGAAAGTAGGGCATTTAAGTAGAAGCATGCACTGGTGATTTCCTCATCTCAAACAATTTCTTGAAACAAAAGCCAACAACAGTGGTGGATATACCACAACAAAAAATGTCAGTGTCAATAACTTGTCATGTGCCCTTGAGCATCAATTACAGCTTGACAACGACGTCTCATGCTGTTCACAAGTCGACTTATTGTCTGCTGAGGCATGGCATCCCACTCTTCTTGAAGGGCGGCCCTCAGGACACTGAGGTTCTGGGGTACAGAGCTCCGAGCCTCTACACAGCGACTCAGCTGATCCCATAGGTTTTCTATGGGATTCAGGTCTGAGAAAGTGCAGGCCACTCCATCTGAGGTACCCCAGTCTCCAGCAGCCGTTCCCTAATGATACGACCTCGATGAGCTGGAGCATCAAACATCTGATGTGAATTTTGCCGTTAAACTCCTTGTTAGAGAACAGCAACTTGTGCAAAAAGTACTGAAACATTGAACAGTTGGACATGTGCATTCAAAAGTTTACAGAAGGTCACATTAAGTTCACCTGTCAAGGTTAGAATGCATTTTAGGTTCATCCTGAAATTTCACCCGAAAGTCGAATATCCCTAACTTTTTGTGAGTAGTGTAAATGTCAATAAGTAAAAATTAAATTACTCCCAAAATTAGTTTTAAAAATTACAATTTCGAAAAAAGAAACAAAGTGAATAGTGTTAAGAGGGTGAAATAAAACCATTCAGAACACAAGCCCTGCATTTCAAAGAGTTCATAAAGATTAGTGTCCATGAACGAGTCTCTTCCAAAGCTTCAACCATGAAACTAAGTGGAGGAACCCAAACAAACTTTTTATGTGTTGAATGGTAGTCCCTCTGCCTATGTAGTCAGTCACACTGCAGATTGGAGCAGTCCCGCCCAGTATTTCCCAGTATTTAGACTTGTTCATCATGGCATATTGAACAAACTGCCCAACATGTGAATAAATAACATGTTAATCATTTTTCAAGGTGGATTTTCATCAATATCAAGCCTCATTTCCCAATAGTATCCTGCCACAACACATACAAGGCACAAGTCAACTTAACCTCAGACCTAAATAGTCTGCTAACTCTTAGAAAAGTTAACAAAGTTAGAAAATTGCACAGAATACCTTCATACCCTCAGTTCCATTAAATTCACACCATTACTACAATAATTACTCTTGGAAAAACAATGTGTAGGCACTGAAAACAAAATAAGACCCCTCTGGAACATATTGCACAATGTCTGCACTGAATGTCTGCACTATACTGTATTGCACATAGTCTTCCATCACAATAAATAATCTAAAATACTTCTATTAACTATTTGCTTCACCCAGACAAAACATTATTAAAAGCTTATGAAACAGTGACTCTATCATGGGTACTATTGTAGTGCTGTGACTTATCTATTTTTATGCAAAACACACTGGTGCGGTATTCTAGTATGCTTAGCATTGACCCACTTAAATTGTTTTAGTGTTGTTCTTATTATAGCACCTGGATGCAGATTGTTTCCCAATTTTCACTGGGAAATGTATTCCCATAAGATATTTACATACACTCTAAAAACAGATGCTGGTAATGCTTTCTTTGGATAGTCCCCAATAGATATTCAACAGCATGTCATTTGATATATAAATTAAATGTCAATAAGAGTTCAGTAAAATATCAATAAGGCAAAAATTACATTTCAACATTTTAACATATTTATTCACATTCTGTTGTTTGCTGAATTTTAACACATGTTGAGGCCCAGTTGACATTATTCTTGGACACCTACTGTGTTATTGTGTTACGGTGAAACTCACCAGAGTTCTGGGCAAGATATGCCCTCAGGGTTAAGGTCAGTGGTCTGGCATGGAGAGGGCTTTCTTGGACACGCCACAGAGTTAAGGTTAGGGTTCTGGTTGGGTGAGGGCTTATATCAAGCCTGTTTTAGCAAATGGGCAAGGGACCAACAAATTTTATGACCAATCCCAGTACTGGTGGGTGTGTCTTGCCCAGTATAATTTATGGCTTATTGATATTTTACTGAACCCTTGATGACATTTCACTTCTGTATCAGTTGACATTCTGGTGAATGCCTATAAGGAGCTATCCAAAGAAAGTGTTACCCAGATAATATTAACACATTGGTGTGTTTGGTTTGGGACAAGACACAATTGTGTTACTTATTATCAAAGCATTTGCTTAAAGGATAGATTCTGTGTTTTTCAATCCAGGCTGAGTAAAACTATTGATTGCCATCATATGCAATTAAACATAGCACAACCTCACCACTAACTCTAGTTTAGAGGATGCTCATTAGCCAATGCAAGAGTAGTAGCTAGTATTCCTGGGGTCCAGCTATAGTGACTCACCACTTTGCCTGTAGCTAACCTGCAGCACAGCCCAACTGTGCACTTGTTTTCAGCTTATCATTATAAATGTTCTTTTTAAAAACATTACTGAACAACTATTTTTCAGTACTGTTATTTTTTACATCGACCACAGTACATCCCAAACATTGGTAAACTTCTGCAGAGCAGCAAAGAGCAGTTTGGAAAGTGGTAGGTAGTTGCTTGCCAGTAGCAGAATGTGACAATGTCTGCGTAACAGTGTATCATGATAAATGCTAAACAATTTTGACTTGACAACTTCAAGATGAATTTGAATACACTGAGTTTCCTGTTTCCTCAAAAAAAAAAAAAAAAAAAAAAAAAGACATTCGTATGAGTCTTTGAGGGGCTGAAACAATTAAACTGTTGGACAATGTTGCAGGCTAGCCTGAAGCTGCAGCAGGGTGATAGCAGTTTGTCATCATTAAAGCTGTGCAGTGAGGTTGTGCTGTGCATGGTTATAAATGATGGGACTCAACATGTTAATGGAACTCGCCATGATTTCAAATTAAAATTGAAAATCAAGGGATATTGATAATACGTTAGCACCTTCACATGATTTGCAAAATGGTTTGTTGCAATATACAATGTGGGTCAATTGTTGTAAATAAGCCAAACATATTAAATCATTGGTGTGATCCGGTAACGTAGCTTGTTTTTGAAGAGTAAGACAATTTATGTGCGTTGTCCCTTACTAAACATGGCACATCCTTTTCTAGAGTGTAAAGGAACTGAACACCACATAGAATCAGTCAAAGGGAAAGTTGGATGAACAGTAGCCAGTAACCTTTTACCATTTGTGATCTAAGAAAAAAAAACTGACTCAAGAAGTAAAACAGTAGCACAGCCAACAAAATCAATAAAAATCCTTGTTGGTTGTGTCTCCATGTGCCCTCACTTGGAAGAGGGCTGTATAAAACCGGTTTGGCATGGCAACACTGGGTCATTATGCATGGCATTAAATTAAGTCTGCTCTATTCTCTGTACCAGAAACAGCATTTAGAATCAGCACAGACCCGGCAGACAATACTGTTATCAATATAAAGCACAAATTTACATCAATAGTTAGAACCTTGCCTGAACTTTTTGAATCAAACCTTTGAATTGCACTCTCACTTTCCAAAGCCGCACAACAAGGTCCAGTAGATGTCACTCTTAAAGTGCCTTTCATTTCACAAGTGCAATGGTTTCATTCCCAGCCTGAACAAGCGCAACTCAGCTCACTGTAGATGATTCTCCGGTTGTTGTATTGCAGGTGTTGGCTTTGACTGTAGCACCTGTTGACTGGTCTGAAAGGAGGGACCATGGTAAGGCTGGTACTGATGCTGCGCTCCAGATATGTCGGCAAGTTGGAAATCCATCTAGCACATGGTAAATGGTTGAGCCTATAAACTCAGAGGAGCAAGTGGGAGGTCTGTGCGTTGACATAAGAATAATAGGTTGCTGGTGTGTAGGATGAAAGTTGCAGAAAGTTCCCACACAGCATTAAAAAAAAGGGGGAGCTGAGATTTAAATGTGAATAGAGTTTTTATTTATTATTTCACTGAAAGAAACCAAAACAAAAACATTTTTATGACTTTTTGAGCACAGATAACTTTGTCTTAGATTGGAATAGAAAAAATGACCCCTCACTGAAGACTCCCTCTCTTTATTATACTGTGTATGGGACCTTTGCCACTTCAACCTTGAGAAACCCATGAGCCCAGAGGAGGGCGCTTATTGTAACATCTCCTTATTGTAAGATCTAAACCTCGGATACAGCACTCCCTTTACTGCTTTCAAAAATATTACAAAAATGTTGCTTGGGCCTGGGAAGACTTTGTTGCGGGGTGGAGGGTGGGGGTGGATTCTCATCAAATCTAACATGTAATTTTTTTTTTTTTTTTTTTTTTTTACATAAAATGAAAATGTTTAGTAATGTTTAATTTCTTTTGTCCTGTATCTTTTTCCTTTATGATTATTTATTTATTTATATTTACTGTTGAGGGTTGATGTTAAGATTTTCAAAATGATTTCTAACAGCAAAAACAACAACAAAAACATTTTCATAGGCTAAAACATTATTTCCTTATTTTAATAATGATAATAATAATAATAATAATAATAATAATAATAATAATAATAATAATAATAATAATTGCTGTTATTATTATTGTTGTTGTTTTACATATTTTTGAAGGAAGTAAAGAGCATTTTTGAGAGGTTTAAATGATATATTTCTAAATAAAGGCCTACTTGTGGGCTCCTGGATTTCATCGGCTTAAACACAGGTTCTAAGTTTGAAATTGGCCATAAACTTGCTGACCTTCTCTGCTGACTCTGTGGCAGTCAGTGCAGAGTATCATCACGGTGGCTGTGGCATGGGCTGAGGATGTGGCACAGGTTGTGATACCAACCTAACCAAAAGAGGATTTTCCGATTCCCCACTGTGACCGGAACGCAGCATGAGTCCTCCTCCAGACAGAGCCCTGCCGTCAGTGTGGCACAGACTGGCTCCTGGTGGCTTTACTGTTTGAGCTGAGGTCTATGACTGCGTGACGGCCAGGGTGTTGACATACCCGTGGGGACACATGTCGTTCTCGGACACGCAGTGAGAGAACTGGGCCGGGTTGTTGCCGCCGCTCAGCCTCCTCACCCCGCGCACCGTCACGCACTGTTCCACCAGCTCCAGAAACTCACACACCAGGAAGAACATATTCTTGAACATGAAAACCGAAATGGGCATCTTGTAAACGTAGACCTGGAAACACCTGACCGCCAGCAGGGGAGCGTTGACCACCAGGCCCGTGATGAACCTCGCCCACAGCCACCGGCAGCGCAGCTCCGACGCCGTCAGCTCGTACAGCCAGACCACCGGGACGGCCAGCGCGATGAAGTACACGGAGATGACGGTGTACTTCAAGTAGACGGTGGGGATCTCGTTCCGCAGCAGCATCTCCACCAGCGTGAAGCTATCCAGCACGTCCAGGCAGGTGCTCATGAAGCAGCTCTGGGAGTGATGGCGCGTCGCCCCGTTCAGATCCTCGATGATGGAGTTGATGAGGCAGAAGAGTAGCGGGGCGGAGAGCAGCATGATGATTTTGAAGCCGGTCACCCCGCACGGGACTTTGAGCGCGATCAGATCCAGGATAGACGTCTCCAGGATGAGTACCACTTTCGGAGTGCACGCGATCACGTAGATGAGCCAGGCCAGGTAGGCGTAGGTGAACTCCCCGAGGTTGCAGCCGAAGATGGAGCTCTTCTGGTGGAAGCCGCAGGCCCGCTCCCTCTTGCTCCTGGCGTTCTTCATGAAGAAAATGCCCCAGCCCGATATCACCACGAGATCCGTGGCGATCCATGAGCACCAGTACAGATCCGTGAAGATGATGAGGTAGAAGTCCAGTATGCCGCCCTGGAAGATGAGGATGAGGAAGCAGAGCGCCTTGTACAGAAGGCTCCTCTTGGATTTGTGCACCAGCAGGGGAGCGGTCTGCATGAACTCCCCCGATGTCATGATGCAGGCGGCGGCCGCGGCTGAGGAGACCAGGGGCTGGATGCTGCTCTCCTCCGGGTTGATGCTGCCGCTGGTCGTCTGGGTGCCCCGCCTCCTGCTCAACAGCTGCCCGGCTTCTGGAGACGAGGAGACGGGGGAGTCTGGGCAGATGGTCTCGTCGGATCGGGGATAGTCGGCCTTCAGATTGTCGTTACCAGTTTCTGAGATCATTGTATTTGTGCGATCGCCTCCCTCTCTCCTCTTTTCTTCCTCCCTAATGCTTTTAAAGGTGGAGAGAGATGGCCGGCCGCAAACCAAGGCATAGACTGCCGTTGAAGGAACGGACTTGAGCCGCCTGAGCCTAACTGACCCAGAAAAATCACCATGCAGAGAAAAATCAGTCTTAATTACTGTTGATTTTCAGTGACTGTTGAAATGATTCATTTATTATATTTTAAATATTTAACTCGATTTAACTTGCTTTCATTGGAAAAACAAGGGGAAAAGATAATAATGATAATAATAATAATAAATCTGAAAATTCGAAAATAAATAAAATAACAAGAAAAAGAGTAAAACATGAACAGAAACTTATATTGATATATGGTTATATATGTTGGATTACATCTAAGTTTTAATTAAACATGAAAAAAAAATCTATGGAATCATTTACTTCTGATTTCCATCTTTTACATTGAGTAAATACATTGAGTAAAAACTTTGATATCTCCAGAATGGAAGGTCGTTTCAAAATGGGACCAAGACTGGTGTGTTCTGTATCCCAGAGAACCCACACAGATGTAGCCTCTACTTTCTCCATGCAATTGCTAAATTACTCTATAAAAATGGATTTTTTTCTTGTCTGTGACAAATTCTACAGAGAGAGTTATTAGTGAAAGGTGTCTGCTACATAATGTTGTTGGTTTGCTGTCAATATGGCTATCAGCAGATCATTTTCCCTGTCTATTTTTGCTGAGGACATTGTGCCTCACACAGAGAAAACAAGCTTCATAGGGTAACTCTAGCTGACATGTAGCTGCAGCGCCTGAGGGGCACTGAGCAGAGGTAAGATGCCCCCCCCCTCCAAAAAAAAAAAAAAAAAGAGCAGATCTAGTTGGAAGGCATAAAACGTCACAACGGGCAGCATTAAGGTCCAATATTCTCTATGTGCTATTAGGTTGTTCAGTGAACTCTTGTCTGAGTGACCAAATAATATCATCAGCGGTAATGCTGGATACTGGCTGGAAGCTTCCTGCCATTGAGGTGGACTTCCCCCCAGCTAACATTCTTAAAAATAATCTCCTTAAGCCACTCAAATTGTAAAATAATGATGTTCAGCAAGTTTTAAAGCCAGAAATTGTGTAACAATGTTGATCATTAAAAAAAAAAAAGAAAAAAAAAAAAAAAAGCTGTATCAAGGGTAGAACTATTTTGTGTGGTCTCAGCATCTCAGTCAGCTCCTCAGTTACAACAGTGGCTGGCAGGGGCCTGAAAAGTAGGAGAAATCTGTGATAGAGGGGAGTGGAGGAAAAGATTCAACTAGCTACATTACTTGCCTGCTATCTTTTAGAAAGTTATTTTTGTTCTCCAACAACAGATCGTGCCCAATAAAGAAAACAAATGATAGCAAAGTCAAGCACTACTTGTGATTCTGTGGTGGCTGCTGCTTCTCTGGTGCGCAGTGATACAGGAAGTGCAGAAGTTACCACATCTTTCATGTTGATAATAAAAAATTCGTTTTAAACTGTAATTTGAGCACAGCTATCGTCCATGTGCACCAAGGCGTCACTGGTAAAGTGATGTTACACCTTCTTTGAGTGTATTAAGACAGATATTTTTATGGATGTTAGCTGGGGGCTAAGTCCATCTCAATAGCAGGGGGTTAACGATTAGCATTTGGAGCATCCAGCCATTATCCAACACAATGTGGAACCACTACAGTCCTATATAACAGGGAGTAAGTGAAATAGTGTCAATATAAAAATGGGTCAAGTATTCCTTTAACATAGAGAGCACAGCCTTACAGGAGAAAAGACTGACCCTTTTAGTTCACTTCTTTGACCACAAACATGAAGAGGCATATAAAATGAATTTCACTCACAAATGACAGATAATTTGATAATAAACTTTAATTTCAAGTTATGATGGATGGCTGTGGAACATAGAAAACACACATTTCAGTATAAACATATGCATTCCAATGGAGTTCAACAGGTTATGACCAGCTATCTGGAGTTTGTGATTGGGAATCTTTTTCAGCTTGGCTTTATATGCATTACTCACTTGAAGCAAACAGAAATATCTACAGTTCATAGACAGGTATTCTGGGAAAGAAAGCATTCAGCCTCTTTTATTTCCTGCAATTTAAGTCTGCTGATGTGAAGAGTCCAATTCACAAGTATTCACTCTGAAGCTTGGTTCTGAGCAAGGCATTGCCTTGTGGTACCACAGGTGTTCCTGGATACTGAGATTCGGGACGGACAGAAAGGTGCACTGGGGGTTAAGGAGAAGAGTTAAAAGACGTTCATGTGTTTCAGGAGGGAAAACAGGAGTAAGAGTAGGGCTAAGGTTACTTTAGAGTGACTGAAGCTGATGGCTACCTTGACCCAGTTCATTTCAGTGCACAAGAGGATCAATCCAGAACCGCCACTTAAGGGTTAGACCGATATCAGACTGCCGTTATACTGGGCCAATATGGGCTTTTTACAAAATATTGAATATGGACCAGTCAGTGTGTTCTCCACCTCTGATATAATGGAGCTCTCTGACTGGTGCTACATAAAATATCTGGCAAGTCAGGCACACCATTTTATTTTCTTAACATTTTATTTATTCCTTGAGTTGCTCAATAATGTCTGCAAATTAATTGTTCATGTTAAACCTAAATGAATTTCATGAGTTTATGGTTTCAAGAGTTTTTCTTGATGAGCCCAACAAGTGAAATTAACAATACTGTTTGGCATGAAAATGGCCAAATTGAGGTATATTAAATAGCAACACAAAATACAAACTATCGGCAGCTTAAAAACAAACAAATGCAAATAAGAATAAGAAAAATATCGGTCAAACCCTACATCATACCCTTCACCTGTACAGGAAGTGGAGATGAATAGTAGTTAAGTGCATCCTCAGAGAGTCTCAGAAATATGTACAAACACCTGGGTAAATCATAAGTCAAACCCACACCCACAAATAAACTTGACAATGTTTATTAGCGATATTTAAAGAAAATTATTACTTTTTGTTAATTTTCTTTTTTGTTGTTTTGTTATTTATTTATTTTATTTTTTAAACAGGAACCGCACGAGGATAGAGTCACAAGGACAGGTTTCTAGAAAATGTTTAGCACGAATGCACCAACCTCTTGTATTTTTTTTTTATTTTATTTTTTAATTAATTTGTTTTTTTTTTTAGTTTTTAAACTTTTATTAGGTTCATTTTTTAATGGCCTGCTTAAAGGCACTGCCACAACACAGGGGGGAGGGGCGGGAGCTACTGTCCATCACTCACACAAGACAGTCCATTCTAGTGTCTAGTATAGAGGGGGAAATAGGACTTTAAGGGTGGGGGGAAGGGGCTGGGGTTAGTAGGCAGGGGTGCTATAGGTAAATCTCATAGATATCGTCCAGCTCCTCATGAAACAAGTCCCATTCGTCCTCTGAATCTGTCACCTCATCGTCGGTTCCTGCAGCAAGGAGCATGAGGAGCATCTCACTCAGCTCAAACGTCACCATCTCCTCATCCTCGTTGTCGAAGGAATCGGTGCTCTCCCGCTCGTCAAAGATGTCCCAAAGGGGCGTTCGCCTCGAATTCTGAAAAACAAAGAGCCATAGCTTTATTTGAAAAAGTGGCGTCATCCAGGTTTCTCAGTAGTATTTTTGCACTGCACTTCCCACTTGTCCATCAAAGAGTATGGCCTACGACTAATGTACTGTGATGTCTTTCTTCTTGGACCCATTGATGATGTTTGAGTTAGGGCTGAGCAACATATCAGTATTAAATCAATGTCATGATAAAACACTAGATAACTGAGGGATTTGGGGTATTGAAATATGGTGATACAGCATAAAGTGTTGTCTTTTCCTGGTTTCAAAGGCAATACTACAGGAAAGGGATTCAGTTTTCTGAATTTATTTGAGATGTTCTGTTATTTGCCTCTACTTGCTTGGTCATCATATCCACATTACTGATGACATTATTACTAACTGTAAATTGTGTAAATGTTTTGGGAAAACATTAATAGCCATCCCTATTAGGCCGGGAGCCAGGTCCACCCCTCAGGATGTTTTTTGCTAAGTTTTTTTCACTATGATTTCCTGTTATCTTATACCTTGGGCCATCACGAGTTCATACCGACCACTCCCAACTCGGTGACGTTTGGTCTCAGGGGCCAAAAAACCCCCTTTTTGGGAAAAGCTCCTGGCGAAATTATGTAATTGTACATATTAAGGTACTGCAACTGCCCAAATGGTCGGAAAACCCTCAAATTCTGCATGATGTATCCTGACACATAGGGGAAACTACCAGAAAAAGATCCAGGGGTGTCCTGCCTTTCAGTTCTCAAATATCACCTTCAACATACCCCAAAAGACAAAAAAAATGTCTGTCCGCCTGAAAACTCACCATCAAAAGTGCTCAGTTTCAAACAATTCATTATTGTTTCACTGCCTAAAATGTTTATTAAAAACTTCCCACATTTCTAAGCTTCAATTTAAGTCCAAGGTGACCTTTCCATCTATAGGATTACAGCTGCTATGACCAAAGTTTTCCACTTTACCCCAAATCGGGAAAAAACTGAAAATTCCAGTATTACCATTTCAAATGGGCTTAAGCATATTTTCTGGAATCTAAACCCAATCTTAAACAAGAGGTGAGACTTCAGTTACGTCTTGATATACTATCTGAAGTGTGAATTACATGAAAAGAGAATAATGTTACGCCCCCAGATGGACCAGGGTATCAAGGTGCAACATTAAACAACATCAAACAAAACCAGGTAATCATATGAGATTTATTAAAGAACTCAGTCCTGACACGGAATAAATGACTCGAGTCAACATTTCTTAACTATAGATAAACATTCTGCATAGTCAAATATCGAAAATAGAACACATTTCTATGGTTCTTAGATATTTTTGCTACTGTACTTTGACCACTGGTCATATCAGTTTATTGTCTTAGTGTAGACTAAGTCCCAGAAGATGCATTTTTTAAGTTTTATTCATGCTATCTCTTGATGCTTTTAGTGTGGCAGCAGTTGTCTGGGATATGTGATCTGGCTACACTGATAACATTTCTCTGCACCAGGATGTGTCCTCAATGTGTTCATGAAATACCTGGACTATTTGAGGATTGTAGTATGGTTTTGCTACTCTGAGCAGTGATGTAGAAAGTTGTTTAGGAGGGCTTTGTTTGATGATGATCTTATATACTACCAGTCAAAAGTTTGTACACACCTTCTCATTCAATGTTTTTTCTTTATTTTTACTACTTTCTACATTGAAGACATCAAATATATGAAGCAAGATATATGAAATTATGTAGCAAAGGAAAAAAAATTGTTAAATAACTCTAAATATGTTTTATATTTTAGATTCCTCAAAGTAGCCACCCTTTGCTTTGTTGACAGCGCTGCAAACCCTTGGCCTTCTCTCAGTCAGCTTCATGATGTAGTCACCTGAAATGGTTTTCACTTCACAGGTGTGCCTTATCAGGGTTAATTAGTGGAATTTCTTGCTTTATCAATGGGGTTGGGACCATCAGTTGTGTTGTGCAGAAGTCAGCTTGGTACACAGCCGACAGCCCTATTGGACAACTGTTAAAATTCATATTATGGCAAGAACCAATCAGCTAACTAAAGAAAAACGAGTGGCCATCATTACTTTAAGAAATGAAGGTCAGTCAGTCCGGAAAATTGCAAAAATTTTGAATGTGTCCCCAAGTGGAGTCGCAAAAACCATCAAGTGCTACAACGAAACTGGCTCACATGAGGACCGACCCAGGAAAGGAAGACCAAGGGCTCTATTTTCCCGACGCAGTGAGGCGAACCCCACGCAGAGCTATTTTGGACCAGCGCAACCTGAGGGGCGCACAGTTTGGTATTTTGGCAGACCGACATGTGCTGAGATGGGAGTGACGGCGCAGCAGGGAGAGGTGTCGACAGATTCAGCTTGGTGCAGTGACATTTTCATGCTAAAAGGCTTTGCCTAGGTGCGCCCAAAGCTCGCCATCTGAAACCAGCCCTGCGTTCCAGATCGCATACTTATACTTTTTATTTTTAGTATGTACTGAAGCTGCCCTTACAAAGTATGTAGTTTAGTATGCAATATGCATGCGAATGCATACTATCTTGCTCACTTCCGCCGCCGTCCGTAGCGGCAAATTTGAATGTTGTTGTCAAAATGCCGGTGCTGTTTCACACTGCACTGTTGTCTGTCATATTTCTTATCTTCTGTCTTCCCGTCGCTTCTGCTGTACCTGAGCCAGTTTTGTGCGTTATGTGTGTTTTGTTGTCGTCCGTATGTGGGCGTCCACTTTTTACCACGGAATGAGCAGTAGTATGCATGTGATAACGTAGATTGAAAAATAAGCCGAAGTGATACCTCTTCTCTGAATAGACAAGCTAAGCTAGTTTGCTGCTGTTAGCCAGTGAAAATACAGCGGAGTGGCAACTCTTCGCTTTGTTACACAATCTATGTCAGTGCGCTGCTGTAGCCTGGAAATCCCGGTAAAATACGACAGTCGCCTAAAAAGTAACTTGTTTTTCGACCACTTTCACTTGTTTGAAGATCATTTTTCCTTGTTCCATTGGCAGTTTTTTTTTTTTAACTTACTGAACTGTGTTTTAAAAACACAAACAGCTAGCTAAGAGGATGGCTGGGAAAGTGGAAATTCGAGAGAGGTCGGTTGGTTTGACAAGATCCTTTAATTCACATGTGAGCGGGCAAACACACACGCTGCACAGATCGGCAGCGTGTGTGAGCTCGTCGTATACCATCATATAGCAGTCAAACTAAGCTGCATTTTCACTTCCACTACCAGGATGCCGATTAACACACACACTAGCAAAGAAACCGAAACACAAAACAAAATCCTCCAGGAAGGGAATTTTGTGGCTCTGTTCTTCCTCTTTGGCAGTATTGGCAGCGACTTCCGGTGCACTCTTGTTGATACAGCGCCACCACGTCGGCGCAATGCTGCAACTGCAGTTAAAATGACATCCATCTACCACAACGCTTGTCAGAAAATAACAATTTTCCCGACGTCAGAGTTTTGAGAGCCGGGGGCGGCACGAAATTAGGCAGAGGCGGACGCCTCGTAATTTTATATGCAGGAAAAACCCTGGGTAGTATGGATATTGGAACGCAGGGCAGGTCTACTTTCAGCGCAGGTGGAGCAGAGCTGGCACAGTGGAAGTTTGGCTGACCGGTGCGCAGTGCGCACACGTCACCAAAACCTCACAATCAGCACAAACGGTGCCAATCTCCTTTGATCTGACATCAGATGTGACGGGACAGTCGATATGGAGATAAATTTATGTGCTGATAGAGATAGTAGCATTGAATAGTGGTTTTTGTCAGTATTTATTGCATTGTTCATGTGCCTGACATTCTGGACACCTGCCTGTGAGGTTTTGGTGATGTGTGCGCGCCGGTCAGCCAAACTTCCACTACACCGGCTCCGCTCCGCCTGTGGCAGCAGACCTCCATGTCAATTGTGTAAACGTTCATTACGCCTTCGCGCAGCGCATTTTAAAGGCGAGGACAGGGGCTCATTTGATTGGTTTAAAGTGAATCGGCAAACCCACTCCACGCCTTCTCTCCTCCCTTGTGCCGGTAGGAGGAACGGCGGAGTACTTGCACCACGGCACATGGCGTGCCAAAATTGCAAAATCCACCTGGCCACACCCAGTTGGCAAAGTGAAGTGCAGCTGTGCTGCGCCCCCGCCTCGCCCGGTCTGCGAAAATAGAGCCCCAAGAGTCACCTCTGCTGCTGAGGATAAGTTCATCTGAGTCACCAGCCTCAGAAATGGCAAGTTAACAGCAGCTCAGATTAGAGCCCAGATAAATGCCACACAGAGTTCTAGTGGCAGACACATCTCTACATCAACTGTGCAGAGGAGACTGCGCCAATCAGGCCTTTATGGTCAAATAGCTGCTAAGAAACCACTACTAAGGAAAAGCAACAAACAGAAGAGATTCGTGGAAATCTGTGCTTTGGTCTGATGAGTCCAAATCTGAGATCTTTGGTTCCATCCATCATGTCTTTGTGCGACGCAGAAAAAGTGAATGGATGGTCTCTACATGCATGGTTCCCACCATGAAGCATGGAGGAGGAGGTGTGATGGTGTGGGGGGACTTTGCTGGTGACACTGTTGGGGATTTATTCAAAACTGAAGGCACACTGAACCAGCATGGCTACCACAGCATCCTGCAGCGACATGCCATCCCATCCGGTTTGCGTTTAGTTGGACCATCATTTATTTTTCAACAGGACAATGAGCCCAAACACACCTCCAGGCTGTGTAAGGGCTATTTGACCAAGAAGGAGAGTGATGGAGTGCTGCGGCAGATGACCTGGCCTCCACAGTCACCGGACCTGAACCCAATCGAGATGGTTTGGGGTGAGCTGGACCGCAGAGTGAAGGCAAAGGGGCCAACAAGTGCTAAACACCTCTGGGAACTCCTTCAAGACTGTTGGAAAACCATTTCAGGTGACTACCTCTTGAAGCTCATCGAGAGAATGCCAAGAGTGTGCAAAGCAGTAATCAGAGCAAAGGGTGGCTATTTTGAAGAATCTAAAATATAAAACATGTTTTGAGTTATTTCACACTTTTTTACTACATGACTCCATATGTGTTCATTGTGTTCAGTTTTGATGCCTTCAGTGAGAATCTACAATGTAAATAGTCATGAAAATAAAGAAAAAACATTAAATGAGAAGGCGTGTCCAAACTTTTGAGTGGTAGTGTACATGTTGAGATACATTAGCTGCATACCATGATGTGAGGGGGAAGGGAGGGGGGAAGGGTTAGGGTTAGGGTTAGGGTTGAACCACTTCATATGCACACCTTAACAATAGTACGGCACACAGTCCTATGCCTGAATTAATAGCCTAGACCTCTTACTAACGCTGTATAACTGCTGGTCATTGCATTAATATCCTACAACAGAACAGACATAGGATTATTATAAAGACAAAATTTGTCCCGATGGATCAGGTTAATTTCATATGAACAACAGATTTCCCGAGCATTTATATGGGCTACGCAAACTTCAATCCACATGATAAAAATTAATCCACGGACCACCAAAGTAATGTTTGACTGTTTAATTAAATCAACTTAAAATTACTCTGGCACGGTTGGAGGGGGTGTGCTCCAGTACAATACGAGCGCTCATGCACGAGCACATGCACGGTCACGTGAACGTGGATACGACGTAAATCATGCCGTCCTCCTGCTTCCGCAAAATTGTTTAATGCGCGCAGCGCAATTAACTGCGAATCACGGCATTGCACAATCAATAATCAATTGATAATAATAATAATAATAATCAACCAGATCCGGCAGACCTGACCGGGTGGCCACGCACTCCGTGTGGTGCTGGCCGGCACCGAGCAGGCACTGCTCCCCCAAAATTTCACAATCTTTCCAGCCAGGGGAGCTCATGTCACCACTAGGGGAGCTGTGCTCCCCTTAGCTCCCCCTTATTTCGCACCCTGATTAGCAGATAAAACTATATTACTGGCTTTTAATCATCATCTTCCTCCTCTTCCTCATCATCACCATCCAATCCATCCGTTTGAATTTCATCAGTTAAGTCATCCTCATCTGTTTCCTCTTCTACCATGACATCGACAAGGGCTTTGGTGATGAACACCCTCAAACCATAGTGGCTCTAGTTTGCCTGTCTCTGTGTTCATATGAAACCCATGTTTGAGAGGGGATGGGATCTCTGGGTACTGCTCATGAGCCCTCTTCTAGACATATACCTGGAAGTTGACTCTTCTCATGTGCTGTAAGAGGACCCTCTTGCAAGGTGGGAAGGTTGAGAGGTCAACACATATCCCCTGTTTAAGCTCCAGGCTTGGGCCACACATCTTCTTCACCTTAACCTCTCTTGCCTCATCAACCTGTTTAACTCGGCGGCTGAAACCATATAGACAACAGGTGAACTCCTCAACACAACTGAGAATAAGCTCATCAAGCTCCCAAGAGTTTCCCACTTCAGCAAAGATCTGAATAAACTTTGAGTTCTGGTTCACCATCTTTATGGGTCGCACCTTTCCTTTGCCTTTGAAGGCTGAAGTGCAGTCTGCACCAGTGAAAGCTTTCAAAGGCCAGTAGAGCTGAAAAGTGTTCCTCTGAATAATCTTCAGCCAGCTGGTTGATGTTGATAAGTTGACCTCCCATGTCAAAGATGATGGTGACAGTTGATGACTTGGCATAATACAGGAGGATGAAGTAAATGTCAGAATCCTTTGCTCTGACTCTGACTGTTGTGATGTGAGGCATTTTGGTTTGGAAAGGTGCGACCCATAAAGATGCTGATGAGCTTATTCTCAGTTTTATTCTTCTTCTTATTTATTCTTATTCTCCCCTTGCAAGAGGGTCCTCTTACAGCACATGAGAAGAGTCAACTTCCAGGTATGTGTCTGGAAGAGGGCTCATGAGCAGTACCCAGAGATCTCATCCCCTCTCCAACATGGGTTTCATATGAACACAGAGAAAGGCAAGCTAGAGCCACTATGGTTTGAGGGCGATGTCATCACCAAAGCCCTTGTCGATGTCTTGGTAGAAGAGGAAACAGATGAGGATGACTTAGCTGATGACATCCATACAAACATGGATGATGATGAGGAAGAGGAGGACGATGATGATTAAAAGCCAGTAACATAGTTTTATCAGCTAATGTATCTCATGTATAATATCATCAAACAAAGCCCTCCTAAACAACTTTCTACATCACTGCTCAGAGTAGCAAAACCATACTACAATCCTCAAATAGTCCAGGTATTTCATGAACACATTGAGGACACATCCTGGTGCAGAGAAATGTTATCAGTGTAGCCAGATCACATATCCCAGACAACTGCTGCCACACTAAAAGCATCAAGAGATAGCATGAATAAAACTTAAAAAATGCATCTTCTGGGACTTAGTCTACACTAAGACAATACACTGATATGACCAGTGGTCAAAGTACAGTAGCAAAAATATCTAAGAACCATAGAAATGTGTTCTATTTTCGATATTTGACTATGCAGAATGTTTATCTATAGTTAAGAAATGTTGACTCGAGTCATTTAATCCGTGTCAAGACTGAGTTCTTTAATAAATCTCATATGATTACCTGGTTTTGTTTGATGTTGTTTAATGTTGCACCTTGATACCCTGGTCCATCTGGGGGCGTAACATTATTCTCTTTTCATGTAATTCACACTTCAGATAGTATATCAAGATGTAACTGAAGTCTCACCTCTTGTTTAAGATTGGGTTTAGATTCCAGAAAATATGCTTAAGCCCATTTGAAATGGTAATACTGGAATTTTCAGTTTTTTCCCGATTTGGGGTAAAGTGGAAAACTTTGGTCATAGCAGCTGTAATCCTATAGATGGAAAGGTCACCTTGGACTTAAATTGAAGCTTAGAAATGTGGGAAGTTTTTAATAAACATTTTAGGCAGTGAAACAATAATGAATTGTTTGAAACTGAGCACTTTTGATGGTGAGTTTTCAGGCGGACAGACATTTTTTTTGTCTTTTGGGGTATGTTGAAGGTGATATTTGAGAACTGAAAGGCAGGACACCCCTGGATCTTTTTCTGGTAGTTTCCCCTATGTGTCAGGATACATCATGCAGAATTTGAGGGTTTTCCGACCATTTGGGCAGTTGCAGTACCTTAATATGTACAATTACATAATTTCGCCAGGAGCTTTTCCCAAAAAGGGGGTTTTTTGGCCCCTGAGACCAAACGTCACCGAGTTGGGAGTGGTCGGTATGAACTCGTGATGGCCCAAGGTATAAGATAACAGGAAATCATAGTGAAAAAATCTTAGCAAAAAACATCCTGAGGGGTGGACCTGGCTCCCGGCCTATATAATATCATAATAATATCAATAGCGCTATTTGGTCAAACATACAATGATATTTAATTTTGTCCATGTTGCCCAGCCCTAGTTTGAGTTTCTGTAGGTGGCGATCTTTTTTTTTTTTTTTATCTGCTCAGCTATGGTGCTCATGGTAACTACACAGTTTTTCCTCTATTAATTTATTTATATGAAAAAGTACCAATTTTTCACTTGAATTCAGATCATTGATCTTTATTAGGGATGTTCATGCTCATTACCCTACAGTTCTTTTTGATCTAATTGCACATTGTTTTATACGTCCATCACTACATAACTACAGGACTATATTTATTACCTTGCCCAAGAAGTAATGGAATGAAAAAGACTATCATACAGGACTTTTATCCCTGGGACCTAGTTCCTATTAATCTTCACAGGATTCCAGGGAAAGAAGAGTTTAGGCACTTGGTTTATTGTTTTTTTTTCTTTTCTTTTCTTTTCTTTTTTTTTTTTTACTCTGCCCCTCTATTTCTATGATGATGATGATTAATATTTGTTGTCAGCCAGGGCTGAAATTTTTCATGCCTCAACAGCAGCTCCATTTGTAACAGCACATAACAAGAAAGAAATTAGGTCCTCAGTTGACGATAGGAGTGCAATTTGGTCAGATGTGTAGCTCCTGCCATTATTTTGTAGTCATTTGATGTATTTCTAAAATTGCGATATGAAATTTTAGTGTTGGTTTTTAGTTTTAGAGTTCGAGTGTCCTCGTACAGTAACGGTTCTCTGATGAACGGTTTTGAAGCACAAAATCTGTCACTTTAGTGGTGTTAAACACAAAAAAATAAGATTAATATGATTGAAGTCACAATAGTTGGGTGCTGATTTGATAGGTATTGCGATTCGGTAATTACTGTGATTCTGAACAAAGTTAAGGAATACTCAATTTTACAAGTGCTGTAATTAATATATAGAGATGAGAAATGAGAAATAAAATAAAGGCAAAATAAAATTAAAGTAAAAATGAAACAGGTAAGAAAAATGAATAAAAAATAAAACTATATGGATGTCACATACTATATGAGTGTATTTTGTGTATATTTTGATGCAGCTAATTAATGTAGTGAACTGTTATTTAATTTTAATAATTGAAAAATCTAAATAAATCAAGAACAAAATATAAATTCAAATGTAAAGCTTGAATGAACTGGCCATGGTCTGAATCACATTCATGTTATGTCAGTTGGTGAGAAGATCCAAGCAGACATTTATTTGTGACTTAATGGATTGCTAAGTTAAAAATTTGGGGGGGGGTCTGATGTGTGACAAGATTATTTGCCCATTCCTACTTGGCCCTTTTACCCATTTTTCTAGTATATTTAGTAGTATCTTCAACTAAAACGGCAGCAGCATAGCAGCAGGTGCTCCATTCTTACCCGGTTCCTGCCGTTGGATCCTGCCTGCCTTCGCTGTGGCTGAGCTTCCTCCAGCCGTCCGTCAGGAAAGGCATGCTTGTAGAAGCAGTTTGAGCCGAAAGGGCAGGTTCCACGACCCTCGTCAAAATATCGACATGGTTTACTCCTGGAGAAGACAAAATGGAAAACAAGCAATACATAAAGCACTTCAGGTCACATGCAATATTTTATAGATTTCTCAATATTTTGGAGAACCAAATACAGACAAAGGGAAACAATTGACTTTGACTGTGGATGCTTAAAGTGATGGATATTTCTCGGAGGACTTTCATTAAGTAAAAGCAGATCTCATTTCCTTAAGTGCTTGTTTCTGAGAGAAGTCTGCAGTACGTGCAGTAATGTCTAATTTGTTGTGGCTAGGTTTAGGAGATGGTTATACCCCATGCCGTCCTTGTATTTCTGGATGAGTTTCTGCTTGTCGTCCTTATCTTCGACCCAGTACTCGCTTGGAATGACAAAATTTGATGTGATCCGACACTCTGGGCAAGACCTGCAAACAGCAAAGAAAAAGGATAAAAACAGATCAAATATGGTTTAAATCATAGGCAGTCTGAAGCCCCCCTAAATAGGGTCTGTCTTTCAACTCAGGCCCAACTCTTTTATAAAATTGATTAAAGCCCTAAAATTTTGAGCTTTCCTCTAAAATGTTAAGAGGGGCTAAAAGATTAACTGGAAACAGTGACAGCAAGAACCAGTCAGTGAACTCTTTTATCTATTTAATAGCTAATCAGCACAATTGGATCTAAGGTCGCTCCTCCCAATCTTTTGTTCTGCTTTGCCTCAGTGAGTTTCCTATGTTTCCCTTCCCAAAACCTAACTGGGTTGCCTGAAGTTAAGAGCAAACAACTGACTCACTTGATGATTTTGCTCTCAAACTGCTTGGCGCTCCTCCACTTGCGAATGCATTTCAGACAGTAGCAGTGGCTGCAGTTGGAGAGGATGCCAAAACGTCGCTCGCTTGGGTTGGCCTTCTCAAACACAACCTCCATACACACACCGCACATCATGTCCTTGCTGCGTTGGATGGCAAAAGAGATCTCCATGTCTTTCTCATGGGCCTCGATGCAAGCCTAAAAGAAAGCACAGTTAAGCTCTGGCTGAGTAAATAAATTAAAAAATAAAATCAATGAACCATAAATGCTTTCCAAATAAATAAATATTCAATTCATCTGGGGTCCTCAGATGCTGTTTCACAGCTCCAGCACTTCTGCAGTGGAAATGCTGTGAGGCAGACCGTGACCACTGTATTGTCATGGTTTATGAGGATCCCATAGCAGGGTGTGCTTGTAACAGTTACCTTGGTGTGCTCTGAGCGCTGGGTGTTATCAGAGGGGTGGAGCACCTGCAGGCCACACATGTCGCACACATCGCCATGGAGATAAGCGCAGTTTAGTCCATAGCGGCACTCTCCGACAGTAGCATACGGACAAAGCTGCTTCCTCATCTCTTTGTCATCCAGCGTTGAGTCTTTGTCAAACTCCTCAATGAGCGGGATGGACCCCTCCACCTTCACTGACTCCGCTGGACCCACAAAAAAGTTCATCAAAACAGCGGAAATATGTATGTTAACAGACCTTAACTGGCTAGAGAAGTTTAGCATTTTACATGCCCTTTAAATCAATAATTTGTAAATTGTATGTATGGTGATTAAAGGGACAATTCACACATTTTGAAAAATGCAATATTACTTTACATTCCCCCTAGCTGTTATGCAGGACAGTAGTGGTACTATCTTCTCTCACTGTTATTGAGTGCTGGATGCTCCAAATGCTAACTGTTAGCTTCCTACCATTGAGGTGGACGTACCCCCCCACCAACATTCTGAAAAATAAGTACTTCAATCTAATCAAATTATTAAATAAGCAAAGTTTGAATTTGATGATGTGCAGTAGAATTTTGCCTGTAATGCCCACTACTGTCCCACATAACTCAACTACCATGTTTAAGAATTTCTGTTTGGACTTGAACCTATGATTTAATTACATTTACATTAACCAAATTTTTAGATATTAAAATTTCTATCGCAGACAAATTTCTGGTATTGTGACAATACTAACTGACCTTTAAGGAGATACAATTATTGAAATACATGAAGATTGTAAAACCAAACCAATTCAGCAGGAGACCACAACTATTCATCTACTGCTGTATGTGGCCTTCTGCAGAGACACAGAACATCAGTCCCAAAAGCTTGCTACATAATCATTCTAACCAAGTATGTTCACACTGTGAAAGTATGAAAATGCAGTATTGCTAAAATGTCAACATGAATACTCAAATTTCTAAGACTTGGGCCCACCAGTAGCTCACCACTTATCAAGGCTGAGTCCTTACTAGAGTTCTCATATTCTGCCTGAACCCGGGCCTAAAATTTACATGAATTGGGCGGGTCGAGTCGGGCTTCGGGTTCTGTGGGGGATTTTTTTTTTTTTTTAAATAGAAAAATAGAATTATGTGTTGTGTTATTGATTATGACGTTTCATTTTTATGTGACTAGTGGAGAGAGTGAGAGACTGGATTGGATTTGGAGGCTAAACTTTCAGTGACAGACAGACAACCAGCTGTGCGAGCGCAGCGCAAACAAGTGAGAGAGAGTTGCAGCAGTATCCTGCTGTGCTGGCAGACTTGGCAAAGTCATAAATCAGACAGTGACAGAGCGGCCAATTTCTCCACCAATTTAGCCATTCAGAGTGATATTTAGTTTGTAGTTTGCCAGTATTTATTTTGTTTACAAGACTGCACTGCTGCTGGCCTATATATTTTTAATAAAGTGTTGGATTATTATGGAGTTAAAGTATCGTTTGCTGTGTGATATCTGATACATTGCTTAATATTCAATCAATAATAATGACTTAGGAAGAACAAAGATTCAAACAAAGCCTTTATGGTATTTATTTATTCCCAATACTGTCCGACTGAAGACGTGCAGAGTTCCGCTGGCCCTGGAGGACAAGAGTTGAGTCGGAAACTTAGAGTGATGTTATGTAGGCTCAAGGGTTAGAATAAAATCTCTAATTTATACAGCGCTTTTCTGAGTATCCAAAGAAACTTTACAACAGAGAAGTTAAGAACGGAGAAATTAATAGCCTACTTTTATATTTTATGAACAACTGAACATTTGAAGCTGCCGTTCGCCAACTATTATGTCCGTTCTCTCACTGCTACTAGAATTTGAGCCATCGGCGCTGCTAAATAATGGTGAATTTGGCGATTTTTTTTTTTTCGGGCTTTATCGGACTGTCAGGCCTAAAGTTCGGCTAATTAGTCGGGTAGGGTAGGGCCTCGGGCTGGTCCAGTCGGGCCCGGTTCGGTCGGGTCTTAATTTTCAGGCCCGATGAGAACTCTAGTCCTTACTGTCCTTACTGAAGTGGCCTGGATTTGAATCTAAGCCCAGGTGCTTTGCTGCATGTTATTCCCTCTCTCTCTACTGTCACTATCAAATTAAGCAGAAAATGTTAAAAAAAAAAACAAAAAAAACAATTATTAAATATTTTGAGTGTGCAAATACTATACAATATTGTCCCACAATCAGCTCTAGGATAAGGGAAGCTCCTCACAAGAAAATGTAAAATAAAATGGGTGAAAGTGAAGTTAATTTAGTTAACCTTATACAAAAAATACATTGAGATAGATGTTTTTGTAACTACCTGTTTTTCAATTTTGAAGTGGATGGGCGGCAGACGACATCATCCAGTTACTTAAAAAATAATGCAATGCATTGAATTTATAGTCATACTAATTGCCAAAACAGTCTACTCTGAAAATTAATACTCTGTACTGTTAAGAATTAGTATGCTTTTGGGACACATACCTCCACTATGTTTACATGGATAGAGAAAGCTTCCTACTGTCTACTCACTGGTTGAGTTCTTACTGAGCTGATCTGCTTCCAAATTTTGGTATGCTATGAAAGGGTCTCCCCGTGACCTTGAATAACCGTGTTAACAGAATATTACCCCTTGCTCTTTGACGGAGTGATGTCAGTAATTACTACTTGCCACCAATTTTGTTGATGTGAATAACAGAGTTACCTGGACAGATTTGCTGACAATTTCACAAAAGCCTGGGACAAATAATGCCCAAACAAAATGTATATTCATCATGAGAATAAGATGTATAAATTTGAAGGTATTAAATAATTATTTTTAGTTCTATTAGAATTTTATGAACAAAAATGTGTTCAATAGAATAACTTAACTGAATTTTGACATGCAATTTAACATGTGAATCTTGCAAATAGACTAAAATATGATTTGTAGTTTAGGCAACTTTGTGACGAGAGTGATAAATATGGGGTAGTAATTAGGGATGCACCGATCCGCTTTTTTCGCTTCCGATACCGATACCGATATCTGAGGTTTAGTATCGGCCGATACCGATCCAATACCGTTACAGAAAAACACACTGAATTACCTAACAAACGGTATGTCTCAATGTGTAGAAAAGACTGGGATCATTCTTTTGTGCAAGGCAACATCAGACTTTGACTTAAACATTTCTTTCTTATTTTTTTTTAAACAAATAAACAGATATAAAAGTACCGAATTACTTATTTATTTAATAACTGTGCACCAGTACAGCAATCTAAAATAAACCAATAACTTCACAAGCTTGGTCAAACATGTAAAAAATATAACAAAACCTCTCCTGGTTCAGTCAGTGCAATTAGGAATATAACACCCAATGTAAAATAAATAATAAAGGAGCTGAAATTGAGGAAAAAAAACAGCTTCACTAGCTTGGTTGGTAGACATTCAAAATAAATAGCAATCAGCTCTTGACAATAGATTGGTGCAAATAGGAATTAAACATCCATTACAAAAGCAGCTGCTTAAAAAATAGCGTCACTAAGCTTGGTAAAAAAAAAAAAAAAATAATAATAATAATAATGATCAGAGGTTGTCCCAACTTGTCAAGTTTTTTCACACACATAGCACTCAGTGTCAGTGAGCTGTTCCAGCAGATTTCTCAAGCTTCTCAAGCTCAGGCTCAAGCATCACTGGCAGCTTCTTGCTTAGGAAAGCAAGCATTTCTTCTCTCTCGGCTGTGAGTCTGTGGTTAATTAGGAGCCAGAATCTCTTGTCCCAACAACCAACAGCGGTTATCCGTCCATAACAATGAAGTATCCTCCCAGTGATTTTTGTTGCCTGCACACTATTAGGTGGAAAATTTTCACCTCTTTCCTTCATCTCCTTCCAAGTTGGCTGCTTCATACCGCCTTCCTTTTTGTTTATTCAGTTCAACAAACTCAGCGCGCTCCAACCCCCGGTGGGTTGGGGACCGCTGCTATAGAGCGCGACCCGGTACCGCTCCGCGAGAAAGTCCGCGAGACATTCCATACCGGGCCGTACACCCCGACTGACACCGCGTGTCGCGGTGAAATTTCTGCAGGTGCTTGATTAAGTTAGCTGTGTTTCAGCTAGACGTTTTACCATTTCGAAAACAACGCGAGTCTCCGCACGGCGAGTTGCTAGCGCGTGGCGTTACACACAGCGCACAGCATAGAATTAGACTGAATAGATCGGCCCCTATGGATCGGGCCCATTGTCACTGATACCCGATCTAGAATTTTCTTTAATATCGGGACCGATACCGATACCAATATCGGATCGGTGCATCCCTAGTAGTAATGCAACTGTCAATAACCTTTTTACTGTTAAATACTACACAAGCATAACTAACAAATGTAGCCCTATAATATTATCAAAACAGCCAGCTGAAAAAGGCTATTTGGCTAACCACAGAAATTCTACCAGAAGATTACAACTGGATGTTGATTAATCTGTTTCCTTATACTGGAATGCTGGCATCTTACAATGGTGCTAACTCACCCCGTCCACAGTAAGGCTGCCCTGGAACGAACTCGGCAGCATTGACCCAGTCTCGTGCCCCTGGGCCAGGTGTTGGTCCACTGGGCTCTGGGTCTGACGGGCCAACCACCAGGAGGGAAGGCAGCGGCAGCGCCTGGGTGTTCGGCAGCTCCTCTTGCTTGGCTGGTTTACAGTGTTCAAACCTGAGGAAACACATCATGCTAGCATTAATGAAAATGATAACTTTATTAAGACAAAGTTTACAAAATGTTTCCCAATCAGTTGTGGCCTAGAAGTTTTCCAGAAGCAGGCCTGTGACTGGTTTGTATACCCAGTCCAGCTGGAAAACACGGGTGGGGAAAGTGAGAGCATCACTCTCCACTCTTCAATCACTACTGTTGAGGTAGCCTTAAGCAAGGCAGTGAACCTGCAGTGGCCACTACTGGCCACTACTGTCCCACATAGCAGTTAGGGGGTAACTGAAGTAATATCAAAATAGGTGAACTATCCCTTTAAGAGTTCACACTGGAAATAGGATGATTAAAGTCTGCAGAAGTCCTTTAATTTTCTATGGAGCTGCGCAACCAAGGAAACTGTTCCCCAACGTCTGAACAGTCAACAAGACAGGCTGGGCTTTTCATAGTCATCAGTCGGTAACAGTCAGTTAGACCTACTCAGCTCCTTTATTTATTCACTTACTTGTTTATTTAACAGGGGTGATGGACAGTTAAATAACTGTCCAAGACTTAGCTATCAAGATAAATTTAATCTGTGGTGTCTGGGCATGAGAGGATACACAACCAGGTTCACAGCAGTCTGCAGAATACAAGTCAATAAACTGCATCAGAGCTTTACATCAACATAATAAAAGAAGGAAATAAAAAAGGACAATAATAAAATATAGAAATGTACACTATGTAAATATTATTCACTGATCACATGATTATTTAGATTTTAGCCAAGCTTTCAGTTCTAATTTGAAACCAATAAAAGTTGTTGTTTGTGTGCAGATGTGGTTTCATTTCAGAAACAACAGTTCAACCTGGCAAGTTCAAAATGGACTAAAAGCTGTTTAGAGGTGAATGATTGTCACAACTTTTTTATAAAACAACATCTCCAAAACAATTACTATGCAATGTTCTCATGACAACCGAAAATTCAATGCGACTTAAGTACTGCTGCGAAAAACTGAATTTTCGGGGTGCACTGTTTTTAAGCAAGGCAGTGAAGCTGCAGTGGATGACAGTACTGGGCAGCTCCATGTGTGGAAGTCAGAAAGTGGACCACACACCATCCCTTTATCTCTTTGGCAGAAATCCTGCCAGATGTTACTTAAACAAACTGACCCAACATCATGGTGCATGAAGAAACTTATATACAGTAGCTTAACCAAACCAAATAACACACTAGTGGGTAAACAAGATGAATAATATGCACACCTGATCCAATTAAGACCCATGCACCTTCATGCACACCCAGTTCAGGTAGATCTGTTTTAACCAATCAGCATGAAGCCCTTCAATGGATCAGTTGTGAAAGAGTAAAGCTGGGACAAAAACCTGCAGGACAGGGGTTTCTTGAGGACTGGGTTGGGAACCACTTAACTACAACTAAATACAGAGCAAAACTAACTAAACACTAATACCACCTACGACATTTGCAGTACATGGTTCAGCCAAATCAGCTGACTCTAGCGTTTAACTGTCCTCAGCCTTCAGCCACACCTTTTGTGCTACCAGGAAGGCACCTCCAACAAGCACAGTAACTCAAACAAAGAAGCAAATGACTAATATAATGCAAGAATGTGTGCACTCTATATAAAAAAATGCAAAGTAAAAGTAAATATATTCAAATATATATCAAATAAACTGGGTGTGGTTGACTGCAAATGAAATAAACTTGTTCAGGTAATAAACCAATGAAACGTTGACAAAATTAATGTAGTGAGAGTGTAAATGTGGCCAATATTACCCTGTGTGGCTATGGCCATCACACACTCCCCACTTTCAGGAGTCTCGCTTGAACACTGAGAGGTAGTTGTGATGTTGTCCTTGCCGGAGATGTGCTGAATGCCAAAGTGAAATGGTTGCAGTGACAGGTACCAGTGCATGATCCTTCTGTTGGTAGTTTTCATCCTTTCCATCCATTGAAGTGCTTTATCATCCATCTCTAGGGTAAATTCTCTACCCAGGTGGTAGTGCCGGAGCCAAGAGCCCACTTGATGGCTGGTGCCACCTTCTCCGCTGTTGAATACCTAACTTCCCTGGGAACAGTTTCCAGCTGATGCAGGCACCTGGATGGCGGTCACCTTGTGGTCCTGAGAAAAGCACTGCCCCCAGAACCCTGTCAGAAACATTTGTTCACAGAATAAAATGTTCAAAGTTCAGATTGTACAGAGCAGGTTTCTTCCTCAATGATTGCTGGATGTCATGGAAAGCTGCCACTGACTCCCCTGTCAACAGCACCTGATTGAGACACCAGGATCCAATTCGGTCTGCCAGTATAGTTATGGTATGTGTGGTGATAGAAGCCCACCATGCTAGAAAAGATCAGAGTTTCTTCCTTGTTTGTGGTAAAGGACATGATTTGATGGCCTGGATCGTGCTGACCTGTAGTTGTATCACCCCATTTCTGATGACGTGGCCCAGGAACTCTGTCACTGCAGGAGCAAAGACACACTTCACTGTGTTACAGTCAGCCTGGCAGAGTGGAGACAATCCAACACGGTGGACAGATATTCCAGGTGCTCCTCCCAGGTGGCACTGTAAATGACCATGTCTTCCAGATATGCTGAGCAAAACCAGATTAATTCTAAAGCGCCTAGTCCACGAGCCTCTGGAAGATTGTTAGAGCACCGTGCAGCCAGAATGGCAGGACCATGAACTGGAAGAGACCTCATGGTGTCCTGAAGGCTGTCAGCTCATTCAAGCAAACAGTGAGTGGAACCCACCAGTGACCCTTGCACAAACCAACTGTTAAGTATTTTGCTTTTCCCAGCCTTTCAAGCAGGTAATCAATCCTTGGTGTTGTATAAGAAATCAAACAGAAAAACTGAATCAGGTTCCTGAAGTCAACACAGAACTGCCATCTGCTGCCATCCTTTTTTGGCATCAGGAATACTGGGTTACACCACTCACTTTTTGAAGTCTTGATGATCCCCAGGAATAGCATCAGGTCAACCTCCTTTTTCAGTGAAAACACTAGTTGTGCAGGAATCCTGTAACCCTCTCACAGAAGCTCCTTTAACTGTTAACAATATTTTTTATCCCAGGATTCACCTGAAATACTTCTGAGATTCAGACTGATCTCACCTAAAGCAGTAGTGTTTTCTGAGATATGGCTGAAGTCATGGTCCACTGGCAGCAGGAAGTATGTATTGCTCATTCACTTCCTCTTTGTCCAGTACATGTCTGATGACCATCACTTCTGCTTTTCTTTCAGGTCGCTGCACCTACTCCTTCAGGAGGTTTATATACAGCACCCTAGTGGAGCCTGACTGCCCTGGGGTTGACACCTGATATGTGGTTGTGCCCAAGTTACTTCACGATTTCAAATGGTCCTTAGCACTTTTCCAAGTTCTTGTTCTTATCACTAAGGAGGAGCACTAGCACTTTTTGTCCACGGCTTAAGGACCTCTGCTGGTCTGACTGATTGTACCTGGGCTTCTGCTGTTGCTGGGCCTCTGCCATATGTGACTGGGTAAGCTCTTTCATTTTCTCCAATTGGTCCCTGATCTGGACAACATAGGATACAATGATATCAATGGGTTTCAATGGGAAAACTAGGGATGCTAACCGGTGGCCGTTTGACCGGTTGTTGACCGTTTGAACTTTAACCGAATAATCTTGTCGGTTAAAAAGAAGTTGAGTCAGCCTGGAATGTGACGTGCGTTTGTTCACTTCGAACAGAATTATGATGCTTTAAGTGGGCCGGTACGCACCGGTACGGAGTACCGGCACGTCTCAGTTTTAGCCTGTAGTGTATCGGGAGTTTTTACGGCGTACTGGGACTACTCGTGAGCCCATAGTGCCCTGTCTTGCTCGATGTCTCGCCTTGTGATTTGGCTATACTACATTACCCAGTGTGCACTGGTACATGCCACACACCTGCCCCTCACGAGCATATGCTCGCGAGACGTTCACTCGTAAGGAGGTCTCGCAAGTCGAGTGTGCCAGAAAGCATAGAAAGGGCGTGAAGAAGAAGAGATCTCGCGGACGTTGAATGTAAACATCAGTTTGATTTCCCGGTTGGTTTGGGGTGGTTTAGTGAGCCCACCTACCATTATTACAAATGTTGGCGTTTTGTTATGATAGAAGCAAACACAGCAGTTTGTTATTTAACCCAGCGATGTCGGCACCGACAGGATTCGGCATGCCTACTTTACATAACGATTTCTCCGTGACCGCTTGTGATATTCAGAAACTTTAAAAAATGTCTGAAACTGTTGTTTGTTGCGGTTATTCTTTTAAGGTTAACAGACAGTCAAATAATATTCTCGGTTAACCGAAATAAACAGATTAATGAGGCCCGGTGGTCGACCAAGAAAATTTTCCATTTTCGCCATCCCTAGGGAAAACTTCAGGATACTTCATAGCATGATCTGTGATGACCAGAATGTAATGGCTTCTGGCCTTGTTCCTCTCAACAGGACCAACAATGTCCACCCCAAGGTGCTCAAATGGGGTGCCAATGATGAGTAGAGGTTGGAGTGGAGCTCTGGAGGGAATTTTAGCAGATGCCATTTGGCACTGAGGACAACTTCTAAATAACTGAGCAAAACTTCTGTAGAGGCCAGTCCAGTGGAAGTGATGTTTAATGCATGCTGCGGTTTTATGCTTACCTCGGAGGTCAGCTCATGGAACCAAATGCCCCAAGGCAAGTATGGTGTCTCTAGCTGCTTGGGGGACCACTACCTGCAACACTGACCCCTGCTGACAGCAGAGCAGGTCATTCTGCAGAATTAATTCCTCTATGTTGAAGGCCAGCTCAGTTCCTGGCTCCATCTCCTTCACTCTCTGAAAAAAGAGACGCTTAAGATGGAACAGTTTTCTGCATATAAGGCAGGTATTTCAAACCCTAAAGGTAACTAGCTCAGCACTGGTTTGTGGTTTCACAACTGTGTGCTGGAATTGCTCCTGTCTTCACTGTCTGTAGGTTTTCTGAGACTTCCTGTGTTGTCTCCAACTCAGTATTGTAGAAGAGCAGGAGACTGAGGGTCTCAGAGTGCTCCAATGGGCTGTTTAGCATGCACTCTGGTAACAGCAGCATTACATTTTCAAAGAGAACTGGATAGTCTTGTCTGATCAGTCTGATCAGTATCAATTAGGGCCTTGAGGGTTGTTCCATTAACTTCAGTGTGTATCATTTTAATAGTCTGGTCATTATTAAGTTGAGATTCAACATGAGGCCATGGTACAAAGCACATTTGTGTTATCTTAGCTTCATTTTTTGGGCACATGGGTTTTGTATGGCCTTCTACTCCACAGAGACAACAAATTGGGTTTTTACCAGTGGATTTTTATGGCATGCTGACTGGCTTTCCCACATGGGAGGCATACCCCAGCTGGCCACTTGTCTCTTGACAGTACTGTTGGGGTGGTTTACAGCTGTCCTTTGTAGTTTTCCATGAACTGTAGCTCCATGGTGGCCCCTTCTTCCGCGCAACACAAAGACATAAGCCAGCTTAGCAGCCACCATAGTTAAAGCTGGTTCATGCTTTTGAAACCAGACGTGAAGCTTAGGGGACAGAAATCTCATATATTGTTATAATATAATAATTTCACCAGTTTCCTGGATGGTTCTACCTTTCAGCTGGATTCACTTCCCATAATGCTTGCCTCTCTTGGGCAGTCGGCAGACTTTTTCCTCCCTGCTACACTTATCTTTTTTAATGTTGGGGGAGCAGCAAAGAAAGAAAAAAAGAAAAAAAAAATCCCCAAAAAACTTGAGAAAAAATATCTTATGTCCTTTACTGGATGATCCCACCACTGCCACCAACTGTTAGGGACCAAGCAGCAAGGCAACAAGGAAACAGTTGTAGTAAATGAAAGACTGGGATTTTATTTACCCAAAATGCAGACTTATTACAAACCAAGGATTTAATTACTAGGAGTATAAAAGAAGTCAACAGAACATAACTAAACCTAGTATGACAACAACTACACCAGATGTTACCCATAGAAACTGAGCTTCTTCATTTTCTTCTTTTCATTTCTTCAAAGCGATGTTGTACAACAGTCTCCCATTTCTTGACACAGGTCTTTGCGTGTGTGTTGAACTCTGCAAGGTCTGTCTGGCTACAGGGGTTGGGTAGTAGAGGGAAGATGAGGCTGTGCTCCATGGTGTGGTCTGCTTTTCCACATTCACAGGTGGTTGGTCCAGTCTAGTAGCTCTATTTGTTCAGAGCAACCTTGGATCGTCCTGATCTCATTCTCAGGCGATTCAAGGTTTTCCACTGGGTCCATGGTGCGTCTGAGCCAGGAGGGAGTTCTTCAGCAGGTGGAATTTGCATGTCAACTGGTGATGGTTCCTTTTGGAGCTTTTCCAACCAGAGTTGGCGTCTGGTTTCTTCCTGAGATGTTGTTAGGGGTTGGACATGGCTGAGAAAGCTTCTTCTTGACTTAAGTCGTTGTGTTGGGGGTTGACGTCCATGAAGATTGTGGCGTTCATCTGTTGTGGCTTTTGTCATCTTGACTTTGCTTGTAACTTCCCATCTGATGTTGGAAGGGCAAATACCAGCAAGGAGGTGTAAGTTGTTTGTGTTGGTGCATTTCAGGCATCCATCAGGCGGCAGGTGTTGTTCAGTGCTGGGTCTAATTTCTTAGCGTGGGCTGATCTCTCCCAGACAGGGCAGGTATATTCTAGAAACTGAGCTAACATAATGACACATGAGGGAACATACGTGGTGGCTTGGCCAAACCAAATAACACACAAGGGGGTAAACAAGATGAGCATCAACTACAACTAAATACGGAGCAAGCCTAATTAAACCCCAAATCCCCCCATGCCATTTGCAGCACATGGTTCATGATTCCAACATTCAACTGTTCTCGCCTTCAGCCATACCTTCTGCTCCACTGGGAAGGCACCTCCAACATGGTAACTCAAAGAAGCAAATGATTAATATAACGGAAGACTGCCCTACAGTATATTAGTGTGTGCACTCCATATAAATGCAAGGTTAAAGCAAATAAACAATTCTAAATCAAAGAAACTTTGATGTTAATTGTTTGCGTGTAGTTGACTGGGAAATGAAATAAACCTATGCAGGTAACAAACTAATCAAACTATAATGAAACTAATGCCATGAGAGTGTGAAACGGGGCCAATATTCTCCTGTGCGGTTGTGGCCATTACAATGGTTAAAAATGTTTTAACACCATCCAAAACTCTAAGTGGAAGGATAAAAACAAGGCTGAGTGGCTATATTTAGCTCCCCCTAAAAGTCACAAATGAAAATGAAGTTGTTGAAAATAACAGCATGATCAAAGTGGTGCATGTGTGCACAGACACATCAGCATAATCAAATTGTTTTGTTTTCACCATCCACACCACAAAAAGAAAACCGCATTTCCTCCTCTCTGGAGAGCCTTTTTCAAAAGTTGTGTTTTGGTGACCAAAAACTGTGATTTCATATGGGTGCAGGGTCAAACAGTTGAATTAAAAAAAAAAAAAAAAAAAATCAAGTAAGTAAGCTGTATTTACAGCAATTTTTCAAGGACTTTGAGGTTTAAAAGCAAAACTGGCATGAGTAAGCAAGCTTACTTTTTAAGGATGTGAATAATGATTTATTTTGCAAACTGCACTTTATGTCATGGTTATGATTAAAATTTTCCTTCCTTTCATATTTACTTAATGCACTTTTACTTATGGGCTACTCTATTCAAAGCACTGATAAGAGGGGCCTACAAGTCACTGTGGCAGTCAGTCAGCAGTTAGGCCCAGAGCAGCATATCTCAAAATTTATATGGTAGAATGCCATGAAATTTGGTGACAACATTCATGATGGCCAGAGAACAGAACATGACAATTTGGTGATCACATGACCTTTCCTGTTGCACCCCTAATAGCCGGGCATCTGCCTTCCTAATAATGTGCTTGTTAGGTGTAGGCTACTCTCCACCCTTATTTAGTTTCATAGTGTATCATAGGACGTAGTCTGAGATTTCACATCTCCATGTGAGACGGAGACTGTTCAGCAGTCTTGGTCAAAAAATTAGGCTTGAATGGCACCATGATGGCATTATGATGGTCACCTTCCTAATAATGTGCTTGTTAGGTGTAGGCTACTCTCCATCCTTATTTAGTTTCATAGTGTATCACAGGACGTGGTCTGAGATTTCACATGTCCATGTGAGACGGAGACTGTTCAGCAGTCTTGGTCAAAAAATTAGGCTTGAATGGCACCATGATGGCATTATGATGGTCACATCGTGTCATAGAGACAAGGAACACAACAGATAATGTGTTATCCATTGTTATTTCATTTGTTATCCGACAGATAACACACAGGGCACATGCCACCTCAACTCATACTGCAATGCCACAAGGTTAAACATGTTTACATCATCTATAACACAGGGCCTCTCTTTTCACAACTACTGCCTTGTTTCTTTAATTTGGCAGCTGCTATACATTAAAACAACAAAGAAAAACATCTCCTTCCACATTGATGTGATCACACATGTTTATTTCCCATGGCCTTGACCTAAAACATGAAAGCTTAAATTTAGCAAAGCCAAATACTTTATGGGTAAAGTATATTCCACAAGACTACCACTGTGCAGCTAATCTGTGGGCTATATTTAGCCTTCAAAAGAAGACAACTCATTTGAATACAATTACAATTCACATTTGGCAAACGCTTTTATCCAAAGCGACATACATGTAAGATTTTTATACACCACAAGCAAGTATCTATTCAGGAGAGAACGACATCAAGTGCAATAAAGCTCTGGTTCTGGTCCAAAGGACACAGTGCTACAAGGCAGTGTAAGGAGGTAACGTATAGTGTGAATAAAGTGCATAGAGAAAGGAAGAAAGCATAGGGGCAGATTTTTTTATATGGGGGATTACACAATCCATTAGGTGAGAGGGTGTTCCCTAAAGAGCAGGGTTTTTAGGCTTCTTTTAAAAATGGAGAGGGACTCTGCAGATCAAATGGAGTTTTGTAGCTCCTTCCACCACTGAGGAACCAGAGTAGAGTAGAGTCTAGCTAGTGATTTATGTCCCTTTTCCACTAGTACCTACTCGGCTCAACTCAGCTCGACTCTACTCGCCTCGACGCAGTTTAGGTGGTTTTCCATAACAATTGAGTACCACCTCACCTGGGTGGAGTCGTCATAGCAAGGCGGCGCACCGTCCAGCTCCCTCTAGATTCTTTGGGCTGCCACCAAGCCCAGAAAAGTCTCCACCTCTTCATTTGACCACGGTACTGGTTTGCTTGCCATTTTCCGACTTTGCCAACTTCAGCGATGATCAATGCGCAGGGTCGCTGTTGCCGTTTTTTTTTTTTTTTTTAATGCGGGGTTTGGTTTTCATGCAGGAGTCGCTCTCATATGTCATCGCTCCCCGTCCAATCAGTGGCCTGCACGGCGTTACGTCACATTTCGGCTCGTCTCAGCTCGACTCGGCTCGCTTGGAACCCCGGCTGAGTAGGTCCCAAAATAGTATCTGCTACCAGGTACAAGAACCTAATGGAAAAGCTTTCAAACAGAGTAGAGTCGAGCCGAGTAGGTACTAGTGGAAAAGGGCCATTAGGGTCTTGTTGCACTGGCAGTTCCAGGCGCTGCTCCATGGCGGAGTGAAGTGAGCAGAGGGGAGCATGGACCTGAAAGAGGGTGTCCAGGTAGGTAGGATCAGTTTTGGTTGCTGCTTTGTAGGCAAGTGACATGGACTTGAATTTGATGTCAGCAGCAACTGGGAGCCAGTGGAAGGATATGAACAGTGGAATCACATGCAGTTTTCGGCTGGTTGTATACCAGACACACCACCACATTCTGGATCATCTTATACAGTGCAATTTGGCATGCGCGAGCCACACAAACGTGTGTCCCTTAAAGGTCAGTCAGTAATCAGTTATGACTCCCAAGTTTCTGGCAGATTTTGTGGGAATGAGCTGTGTAGAATCCACTTGGATACTGATCTGTTGTTGAACAGATGTACAGAGGGACTGGCTGGGAAGACGTGGAGCTCAGTCTTTGACAGGTTGAGCTGAAATGGCGTTCCTTCATCCATGCTGAGATATCAGTGAGGCATATCGATATTCGAGCTGAGACTGTGGGGTCGTCTGGCTGGAATGATTGGAGGAGCTTGGTATCATCAGCTTAAGAGTGGTATAAAATGCCATGTGAGCAGACGACTACACCGAGAGAGGAGGTGTACACTGAAAAGAGAAGGGGACCAAGCGCTGACCCTTGAGGTACCCCTGTGGACAAGCAGTAGGATTTAGACACTTCCTGTCTCCATGCCAAGCACAACGACTGCAGAGAGGAGGATCTGGTGGTTAACTATGTCAAAGGCAGCTGATAGGATAAGCAGAAGTAGGGCAGAAGACTGACCGGCAGCTCTAGCTGATTACAGAATAAAAATGCGCATATCTGAAGGCAGACAGCCAATGCCATATTTTCTCCAGATGAGATAGCATAATTTTCTGGTGTCTTCACACATACTCAGGGTGAAAATAGGCAATTGTCTCAACCATGTGATCTCTACTCAGGACAAAACAGAAACAGACTGAAAACAAAATGCTAAAGCACTTAAACACTGTTAAAAACAACTGCTGCCAATAGATCTGACATTCTGGATCTATTTTGCTGTTTGTGCATTTCCACCACCTGACATTTTGATTTTCATTGAAGATGTTTACCATAATTTTACAGGTACAACAAAATTACATGTGCGAATCCATGATTGGTGCAAGTGCAAAGCACTGCTTTGAATATGAACTCTGAATTGAATTTACAATGAAAGCAGTTTCTCATGAAACTGATCACTGTAGTATAACTGAAATAGTACACAGATCTGAGCGCAAGAATAGCATGTAATGTTGACTGCTGGGACACAAATCTTTATATTTTCTAAATTTGGGTTTCTTCAGAAGACATTCGTTTACTTGAAGCAGCTAAACCCACACTATGTTTAATTTACAACTGACCACCGATTTCACATGTCAATCTACTTAAGTCAAACAATTGATGAAAAGGAAGAGTGTGTTAACAGACATTTGCAAAGTCTTATTTGGGCAGGGTTTCCGCTACATGTAATTGATCGTGGCGCACCGCCACGGCTAAATAAAAGCCGCTACGGCTTGGGAATGATGATTTTTTTTTTTTTTTCGGGTGTTAACACAATTTAAAGTATATTCTATGAATGACCTGTGAAAACGACCCTACATACACACATAGCATATATTTGCGCACATATACTTACTATGATCAGAGTTTTAAATGATAAATTAAATATCACGACATGTTACACTACGCCGCAATTAATTTTATTTTGAAAACGCACCGGAGTTATCACCCGCCTGCTTTGTCCTACTGCTGCGCGCTCAAGAGTGGAGGCGGTAAAAAGCAGAGGGAGAGAAAAGGGCGAGAGAAAGGTACCTAAGCAAGATTAAGTTTAATCCATTTTTTGTTCAAGCCTGTGAAAACGACCCTAATGTTATTAATGTTAACATTGCATTGCGACCGACAGTAGGGCTGGGCGACATGGACCAAAAGTCATATCCTGATATATTTTGGCTGAATATAGATATACGATATATATCCCGATTTTTTTTTTCCTTAAAGTGAGAGCAAATGTTCAGTTAAGTCAAAGCCAAATATGACATGACGGGGCTGGAGCTTTTTTGGGTTGTGGATGGCTTGTGGCTGGGGCTTCTGCAGTGTTCCTGGTAGTATCTGGGGGGCAGGAGCTGCTACAGGAACGTCCTCTCGCTCGGCCCTCTCACCTGCCATGACTCCACTGAGAGGCCGAGGAGGAGGAAGGTTCCTGTAAAGTTACCGGGCGGCTGAGCGACCATGACCGGGGCATCAAAATGCGTGTTGTTAAAAAAGCCTGTTGTTAGCGTTAGCTAACGTCCGCTAAAGCAAACGTTAGCGTCCCTAAAAATGCCGGCTAGAAAGTGTGTTGTTACTGTTAGCTAACGTTAGCTAGCACGTTAGCGTTAGCTTGGTAGTGTTGGCCGTGTTGCTAGGGACGCATAGCGCCCAGCTGTTTGCTTTCTGTTGACACCACATCGCGCCATGAGTAAATCCAGTCAGCACCAAGTAAACCCCAAGCCCCACCCAGGAGTTTTCGGGGCCGCTCCGAGTCCCTACCTCGAGGCAGGGCCGTTTTTTTAGCCATTTGGTTAATAGTAAACTGTAAGTCAGAGATGGTTTGGTTTTTCTCAATTTACCAAGTTCCACTCACTTTAAATTGTATTTATGTGTAGGTGAAGACAGACCTGAGGAACAGGCTGCAGGGGGACCATCTGGCAGCATGCATGCTGCTCAGCATCAATGGGCCACCTCTGGCTGAGTTGAACTACAATAGAGCCTTAGAGCTCTTTTTCAAAAAAAAAAAAAAAAAAGAAAGATGAAGTGCTCTCAGCCAGGCTGCACACTGCCAATAATACAGTCTTGCAATATGTAGCAATGTAAATAAAGTGTGTATTGGTCCGAACCAAACTCTGTGTTTCTGTTACATTCTAACACATTTGGTCTGGTTGTGGTCCGGTTGGGGACCACGCGGGGGAGGGGGGGGGGTTGCCCACCTCAGCACCACAGTTTCAAAAAATCCTGTGGGAAACCCTGTTGGGATTTGTTTTTGTAAGCTGCATTGTTTACATCTGCATGTTAATATTTAGTTCCCTTGCTCATGGTGTATGCACAATATACAGGAGGAGTTACATTCTAAAAATAACCCGCAATAGGCGAAATCCGCGAAGTAGTCAGCTTTATTTTTTACAATTATTATAGATGTTTTAAGGCTGTAAAACCCCTCACTACACACTTTATACACTTCTCTCAGACAGGCATTAACATTTTCTCACTTTTCTCTGTTGTTTAAACTAGGGATGGGCGGGGTTAACCGGGTACCCGACTATCCGAGGGGAGAATTTGCTACTCGGTTACAAATTACTACTCGGTTATCCGCGGCATACAAAAGTGCCCAGTCCAGCTTAGGATCAAACTACATTTATACAACAGGTAGATCCGACCGAGCAATCTGATTGGTCAATCAGACGTTTAGAATGTGCTCAAATGAGCAATTGAGTACGGCTAGCCGTGCTTAAATGAAAAAAAAAAACTAATCACTGAACATATTACTCCTCCCGCAATATTAGCTATTTCCTGAGTCTGTGTGGTTTCCATGGCAACGCAAAACGTTTAAGCCGCTGTCAGCTTTGTTCGCCTGCATAATGGACCGTTTGGTTGTCAATTTTGATTTGTTTGGCGACCTAAGTTTGGATAAACGGCTGAGCGAGGAAGACAAGACAGAAGAGAAAAAGGAGAGATACACGAGAGTGACGAGTGAAGAGCTGGATCAGCTGGAGAGGTCAGGAAATGAAGCCGGTACGGCCCGGTCAACGTCTTGGGCCGTCAGATGTCTACAAGACTACCTGACAAACACCGGGCAAACAGCTGATTTCACACCTGTAAAGAAAGAAGAGCTATACAAGATCCTCCGTGAATTTTATGGAGCTTTAATTTCTAGGCTATAATAGAGAATGAAATGCGGAGTCAGCACCACGGACAGTAGGCTACCTGTAAGATTTTCCATGGAGATGTGCGGCTATAACTTTTTTCTTGTTATTAATGTGCTAATGTAATCAGTTATTAATCAGCCTATTAATCGTTATTAATTTGTTTAGTCTTTATGAGTTGCCAAGACCATTGATTTAATTAATTTGTCAATTCCTTTGCATCTGTACACTGACGTGAACATTTAATAAATCGACACATCTGAGAAAACTGTCGTCTTTATTTCAGAGGTAAATTGATAACAGCCTGAAAAGGTAATTAGCAAAAGCCTCCGAAAGGTGGGGCTGAAATTATATAACTCTGTTCAGCCTTATTGTGACTGCTTACTGTTACTTTTGCTGCTCAGCCACATTAATCGGAGCTGACGTTAAATTGGAGTAACGCAGCCCCAGCTGAAATAAAACATCGGCTGGTGAGTTTATGAAAAGATAGATGTTTGTTGTGGTGCTGACACTGGAAAGCAGTAGCCTGTATTTAAATATAACTGTTAATATAAGTTGGTTGTAGATAAAGATCAGCTGTGTCGCTGTCACGGCACCTGTTAGATTAAAAATGACTGAGAAGTCGGCAGAAGTAGGCTATAACTATCGGTCCATGAAAAAAAAAAATCCAGCGGATATTCTATAGTAACAACATGATTGAGCTAGCAAATAAATAATTTAGTCTAACATCTAGATAGATATACATTTTCAATTTTCAGAGAGAGGGTACCTACTTGGCTATGCGCATCCACACCAAAGACTGCTTATTCCGTCAGCTTCGTGAACACTGGTTGAGACCGATTTATTTAATAAATGGATTCAACCACGCACACCAGGGAGCATTTATACATGTTTATTTTATTTAGCCTACTCGGACATGGATAAAACATGAAAGCAGTCTACCACCAAGATAACGATGACTGTGAAAAAAGTTTTCTCCTCGATTAAACGGGTATATTGATGCGCTGTATATGAACGATTTTATGTGTCCCCATTTAACCTAATTACTCGGGTACTCGAGTAGGCCCAGGCTAGGTTACTCGGTTATAAAATTAATCTAAATGCGCATCCCTAGTTTAAACACTCTCAAAGTTCAAACCTTGGTAGAAAAATAAGTCCAGTATTATAGAATGAACGCATTCTGTACTGTACAGGAGACACGGCACGGAGGAGATTGATTGACAATGGTCTACAGTCCCTTAGCCAATCAGGACGCAGAACACAATGCGCTGTTAAAAAAAAAAAAAAAAAACATGCAAAATTGCACAAAAAAAAAATCCGCGAAACTGCGAGGCCGCGAAAGGTGAACCGCATTATAGCGAGGGACAACTGTACAACCAAACATGGCTTCGAACAGTAGCGGTCACGCTAGCAGCTCTACTAGCCGAGCAACAGCTCTTAAAACGCCCAAGACGCTAAAAGCTGATATCTGGCAACATTTCGGCTTTAAAAACTACCACGGGAAAAACGAGCTTGACAAAAGCAAAGCCATTTGCAAGGCATGCCAGATGGAGGTGAAATATAGTGGCAATACGATCAACCTCAGGAACCACATGATACGCCATCACCAAGATCTCTTGTTCCAGCCCACCACCGCCGGGCCGCAACAAAAGAAACTAAAAGAAACACTACAGCTGCCTGCCAACTCTACACGTGCTCAGAAAATGCACAACAGGCAGAAGTTACTGTGAGTCTCTACACACAAGTCTGCTAATGCTCTACACTTAAATGTGCTGTACTGTAGTTGTTCTTAACAGCTGTTTGTGGGCCGCCAAGTGGCCATAATTAAAATACAGGTTCAGCTGTTTAGTTATTTGTGAGCCAAATGGCAAAGCAAATCAAAAAATAAAAGTACATTTGTATCCAAGAGCAACAGCTTTTGAGTGAATTCTTAATGTGATTTAAATGCACAAAGTTACTGTCCTAATAGCAATCAATTGCTACAGGTGTAGCCCTCTGTTGGCTGCCCTGGATCTGTTAGTGTGATAGCACTTCTGGGAGGCGGATTGGTCCTAGCCATTTTCACCAGTCTTACAGCCATTTTAATTATCAACACCTTTATTAATTTGTTGTCAAATGACACAATATAATACAAGTATTAATGTGTTGCATAACTAGACAGGCATGTAATTCGGTAACAGCTCAAAATGCTTTTTAATAAAACTAACCAAATCAATATCGGATTGAATCGGATCGGCAATATCGGATCAAATCAAATTGGATCGAATCATGATAATCGATTCTGAATCTTGTGAATCGGAATCGAATCGATTCTTGAAATTTGAATCGATACTCAGCACTAGTCATTGAATGGGTGTCTTTGGTCACCCATTCAATGACCCTAACACAATTGTATTCAGGTCACATTTAGATTACACTGTTTTACATACTATGATGCCCAGATATAGGGCTCAGCTGTTTTTGTAGGTTAGTGCTGCTGTTTTTATATCGCAATCTACCAACACCTAATAGTTGTGCTAATATTCAGTATCTTTTAAAGGTAGGCTATCAGTTTCATGCCAAAACTTTGGAGAGCCACTGAAGGTAATCATAGTCCTGTCAAGAAGGAAAAGTCAAAAAGCATTTAGACCATCAGTGGACACTAAAATTCACCACTGGAGGCCAGATTAATGTGAAAATGCACTGCAACCATTATAGTGCAGGTCTGGATGTTGTCCTGAAAATTGTATGCAATTACATGCAATAGAAGTTCTTTTTGTGGTTATTGCATTGAGATTGGGGCCAGTTTCAATCAATCACAACAGAGCCTCAGCAGTCCTGTAGCGCCTGGGCTGCCTGTTGGTGCGGTCTCAGTAGAGGAAAACAAGACAACTCCATTGCTACAATACACCATGACTAATCCTCACTGACAGCCGGTGCATATGGCTATACAAATGGGAAAAATGTCCTTATCTCTCTTCGAACCCCTTCAATGTTGCAGAGCTCTGCTGGAACTCACCACTACTAACCAGTCTGCTCCCAGAAAGCCACTGGAGTGTTGGACAAACGGTGGAGGAGGCAGCAGCGGCAGGGTGCTGGCGTATGCATAAATAAATGAGAGAAGAGGGCGCTGCAGTAGAATGGCAGCATGAACTGAGTGAACCCAGCAACAGCAGAGGGGTGGGGTGGGGGGGCACTTAGAGAAAAGGAACAGGAGGGAAACACAGAGGGTTATGCAATTGCCATGCAGGCTGTGGTGCACTCTGTCTGGCCCTGGGGGCTGCAGGAGAGAAAGAGGCAGAGAGAGAGAGAGAGAGAGAGAGAGAGAGAGAGAGAGAGAGAGAGAGAGAGAGAGAGAGAGAGACGGAGCGAGACAGAGTCCGTCACAATAGATAGAGCCCAGGGAATTCAACCATAATAAACCCCCAATGGCGGGACCCTTTCTCTAGAGTCTTAATACAGCCTGCAGAGCCCCGAGGGGTCACGGAAATAATGAGGACACCCTCCTTTCTGCAGCTCCATCATATGGATGGAGGAATGTGACTTATCAACACAACAACAACAGCAGCAGTAGCAGCCACAACACAAGATCATCTGGTGTAAAATCTTCATACAGGCAATAGGCCATGGGGGTACTGAAGTTAACAAATAACTAAAGCATAAAGACTCTCCTTGTCCAGTCAGGGTAACCCTCTGAGCGGCCCTTGCAGCTATAGAGATGCTCCTGAACCCAGACACCAGGCAGACGCTGTCTGTGCGACTGGCTGCTACTGTCTGGGTAAACTGAAGCTCAACCGCAAACAGGCCAACTAATCTGCTAGCCGACACCCCACAAGATCAATCATTTTCTTTCAGCAGATTCACCCAGACAAGACCTCAGGATTTTGGACAAATCGGCAGTCTGGAACGCAAACAATAGCAGCACATATAGATATGTGTAGAAATACACGAAAGTGTGATATATGTATTGTACTTTAAATGTATGAATGCATGTATGTATGTTTGTAAATATATACATATTTATATTAGGAGTCCTGTGTGTGTCTGTGTACTGCATGTATGTATACGTATGCATGTTAGGACTTAACAATTAATGTAAATATTACCAAAATCGCAATATGTCCAAGTGCGATATCCAAATCGCAGGAGCTGCAATTTTTTGATAAAGGTCAAATGTGTGACAAAGTAGCATTATAATTTAATTATTGTGGTGCTCAAGATGCCCAGGTCTACAAATGGTATTCTCAAGATATAAGAAAACATGCTTGTGTAGTATAGACCCCAGCAACAATCACACAATCATCATTTTAATAGCTTTTCTGGTGAAAAATACAATTCTAATGCTAAAATCAACACTACTAAAATCGTGGATCATATCACAACCCAATATCTGTCAAATTAATCACAATATGATTTTTTCCACATTATCGTTCAGCCCTGATAAATGTGTATTTGCACATGTATCTATATGAGTATATATTTAAGTACTGATGTTTTATGATGATTTCTGCTTAATTCTCTGTATCTTGGCACAAACCTGATTCTTTTTTATTTGAAATGCTGTATAAATAAATTTGATCTTTGGCCTAATAACTATATATAATCAACCAAGTGCCCATGTATGGCCTAAAGGTGTCATAATTATCACTTCAGCAAAGGCCTATGGCTTGACAGCTACAGAGAGTGAAGTGGCAGTACATCGGAATGCTTTAGGCTGAACAAACAATGCTTGGAAAAAAAGATAAAGAAATTTTTAAGCAATGATACGATTTCATTAAGCACAGCAGTTACAGCCTGCCACAGCAGAGTGAATGTAGTTAACAGACAGGATCATAACAGGGGCTGCCACAGACACACACCAACACCGTGTTTTTAAGAAGCAGCCTTCTCAGGTGTCAGATCCACTGGAAGAGAAGACTGTAATACTTCTGAGAAGTGTTGCCACAAAGCTGCCATCCCCTGCCTGAGGGGGGGCCAGTTTGAGAGAGAATTCCCTACTGTGGACTCCACCTAACTTTGAGCAAGCCACTCAAACACAAGTGGTCCATCTGAAAATGAAATTAATGTTAAAAGTAGAAACTGTTGGTAGCAGATTTGCTTGGATCTTCACCTGCAACGGTCCCCAAACGCGCAGTTTCCTTTCTGAAAGAACTTGCAAATCATGACTGCAGGTTTACTGCTGGCGAGATCATGTGAGTATCGACAGTTGTCTCCTTCTTTGCAAAGCCCATGCATGAAATACCTGCAGACACACACAAAACAAAAACAAAACAAAACCAACAACAATTAGCCCTGGTGAATGATAGAGAATAGTTCAATTTGTGCAGAAAATAAAGCTTGCGTACCTAACAGTTGTACATTTAAACAACCGCACCTCAAAGCGAACGCTCTCGTTTTCATAATTGTTTTTTTTTTTTAGGCCGAGATAAACAAGTAAGACATACGTGTGTTGTGAAGGGACGCTAGTCTTTTTTCACTTACATATACACACTGCCACTTTTAGCTAACATTGCGTTACCGTCTCAATAAACAGTTAAGCTAACAATGCACTATAGTTTTGATATGGCGCCTCGGAGATCAATGTTATCATCCAGGAAGGAAAGTGAACTGACTGTTGTGAATTTCAACTTGTCAACTAGCACTTCTACGTTAGTTAACGTTAGCTTGGAAGATTCGCGGGTATCCGCGGACAGCACTGGGTACTGGCCAGAGTCTCTTTTGTTTAGACCAGCAAATTATGCAAGCTAAACCTGGTTTAAGTGGACAGCGAACTGCCAAATATCTAAGAGCCGAAGATTTATCAGCCAAGCTTGCTATCAGACCACAACACAACACATTACAGCTTTAGCAAAGCCTCAGAAGACGCTGTTGTCAGCCGCTCGCCAACCACCGGACCGCTGCTATTTTGATATCAAACGATAGACAATGTCGTCTTCTTCGATACTGTAATACTCAATAGATGTTGTCTTACCTGCAGGTTACGTGTTTGGTCCAGCCTCCCGTGACTGTTGAAGCCGCTGTAGACGCTGCTGCTGCCTCCGCCATTGCTGTTTATGTTGAAAGGCCACAGCCGGATGTTCCGGATAGCTCCGCTACGGCTCGGGATGTTGCGGATAACTCCGTCGCACTTCGGGGATTATCGGAAACTTCGTACCTTGTTGTCGCCACTACGTGGAGCCATTGTCACGGGCGGCTGTTGAGACAGTTGTTATGCCAAAATCTTCAGCATAGTTTTGTCAACGTGCTTTTTTGAAAAAAAAAAAAAATTGTTTCGGTTGCATTCAGAATCTTATACGGTATCAGTTATAGAAATGGAATTGACTCAATTCTGTTCAAACACCTGTCCTGTCAGTCAGAATGGACTATAGCAGGGAAAGAGCATTCTGTCACTGAACAGTTAATGTGGACCAGAATTGAACTGTTATTTATTTCAGTGGATAGAACATGTAAGGGACTGAATGACGTTTTTAGGGTGCCCCCTCACTACATTACATTATATCTTCCAAATCCAAAAATACTCCATAAAGTCTCTACTGAGATGTTCCTGCAACCGACGAGCACCTAACTGCAAATACTGGCTGTGCATGGGAAGTTCTGTTCACTGGCCTATACCCATTTTGTCACGCCTTCCCACTAGAGGGCGCTTGGGTGCAGTGGAGAATCTTCATCATTTTCACATCTTCATCCTGTTTCAAGAATCTTGAAGATCCATGTCATGCATATATTATGCAAATCTGTCTCATTCCCCCAAGAGTGAAGATGCAGGCAAGTGTAACATGATGTAAGAGGTGTCCTACATGATGCAAAATAGCAGGGATTCATTATCCCTCACTCCTCTCTCTATATGTCTTGTACGCAAGTACATGCATGAGTATGCATGAGTATGTGTGTGTGTGTGTGTGTGTGTGTGTGTGTGTGTGTGTGTGTGTGTGTGTGTGTGTGCACATGCATGCACATGTGTATGTTTGTGGGTATGTGTGCATGTGAATGTTTGTGGGTGGGTTAAGGATGCTGAGTTGGTACTTGAAGTGATGACATTTTTATGAAGTCTAGACATTTTGCCAGAATTGAGTTTGGGGTGAAGATCAGAATATGGATTACATATAAACATGTAGTGGTGAGAGTTAGGTCTGTGTGGGTAAAGGTATGTGTGTGTGTGTGTGTGTGTGTGTGTGTGTGTGTGTGTGTGTGTGTGTGTGAGAGAGAGAGAGAGAGAGAGAGAGAGAGAGAGGCATGTCCAGGCCTTGTCTGGCCTCGTCAACCAGAGAGGTTTGGGTGATTTTGATAAAGTTCTATCACCAATAAGCCACTGTGTGTAGAGTGCTGTACTGTATTTGTGCTATCACTTTACAGAGTCTTATTCCTATACAGTTCAGTACACTTCAAAATTGCTATCTGATCCTGTGGTATACTGCTGGAAAACCAGGCCAAGCACAGGTACTGATGGAGTGGAAAAAACATAGGCAAGTGAATCCAATAGGATGATATTTTCAGTAAAGGGACATTTATTATTTATTATTTGTATAATCTTTGGTCACTGTATCAGTGACATGTTGAGGTTATGTCATTAAGCATTCATCCGTCATGATCACTTAACTAGTGTTAAGAAAACAGTGTTCGTTGCTAGGAGATTAGAGCGGAGGAGCACAGCTGATTGGACCATGAAACCCGAGTGTAAGAGGATAAGAAGTGATGATTGGCTGACTTTGTGTGCCTTGAACAAAACATAAGAGGTGTGTGGTGTGTGTGTGTGTGTGTGTGTGTGTGTGTATGAGAAAGTGTGTACTAAGTGTGTCTGTGTGTGTTGTATTTCTGTACTTATGAGAATTTGGTCAGTCTTGAAGAATCAACACACAGTGCTGAACACAAGTGAAAAAGTCCTTTTCACAAACACAGAGAATAAAAGCTTATTTTTTCACCACAGATGCTCCAGATACAGCAAACATGGTGCAGAAATGCTGTGTACTGTACAAACGCATGTCAAGCTTTTTGATTACATCTTCCTGGACAGCCATCACAACAGAAAAAGTACACATCCACACAGCAGCTCTCAGCATTACTCACATCAATCACAGGAAGCACTAAAGTTTATCTATGTAAAAAGAACTTGCTATGAAGGTTGGGAAGAAAGGAAGAAGAAGAATGGACAATAATTTGGCTCAGATATACAGTACAGGCGTTTTCTTTATTTTCATGACTATTTACATTGTAGATTCTCACTGAAGGAATCAAAACTATGAATGAACACATGTGGAATTATATACTTAACAAAAAAAGGTGAAATAACTGAAAACACGTTTTATATTCTAGTTTCTTCAAAATAGCCACCCTTTGCTCTGATTACTGCTTTGCACACTCTTGGCATTCTCTCCATGAGCTTCAAGAGGTAGTCACCTGAAATGGTTTTCACTTCACAGGTGTGCCTTATCAGGGTTAATTAGTGGAATTTCTTGCTTTATCAATGGGGTTGAGACCATCAGTTGTGTTGTGCAGAAGTCAGGTTACTACACAGCCGACAGCCCTATTGGACAACTGTTAAAATTCATATTATGGCAAGAACCAATCAGCTAACTAAAGAAAAACGAGTGGCCATCATTACTTTAAGAAATGAAGGTCAGTCAGTCTGGAAAATTGCAAAAACTTTAAATGTGTCCCCAAGTGGAGTCGCAAAAACCATCAAGCGCTACAACGAAACTGGCACACATGAGGACCGACCCAGGAAAGGAAGACCAACCCTGCGTTCCAAATCGCATACTTATACTTTTTACTTTTAGTATGTACTGCAGCTGCCCTTACAAAGTATGTAGTTTAGTATGTATTGGGACATACTAATTCTTTTTTTCCTTACTAAATAGTATGGTAGTATGGCTATTGGAACGCAGGGCAAGAGTCACCTCTGCTTCTGAGGACAAGTTCATCCGAGTCACCAGCCTCAGAAATCGCAAGTTAACAGCAGCTCAGATCAGAGACCAGATAAATGCCACACAGAGTTCTAGCAGCAGACCCATCTCTAGAACAACTGTTAAGAGGAGACTGCGCCAATCAGGCCTTCATGGTCAAATAGCTGCTAGGAAACCACTGCTAAGGAGAGGCAACAAGCAGAAGATATTTGTTTGGGCCAAGAAACACAAGGAATGGACATTAGACCAGTGGAAATCTGTGCTTTGGTCTGATGAGTCCAAATTTGAGATCTTTGGTTCCAACCGCCGTGTCTTTGTGAGATGCAGAAAAGGTGAACAGATGGATTCCACATGCCTGGTTCCCACTGTGAAGCATGGAGGAGGAGGTGTGATGGTGTGGGGGTGCTTTGCTGGTGACACTGTTGGGGATTTATTCAAAATTGAAGGCACACTGAACCAGCATGGCTACCACAGCATCCTGCAGCGACATGCCATCCCATCCGGTTTGCGTTTAGTTGGATGATCATTTATTTTTCAACAGGACAATGACCCCAAACACACCTCCAGGCTGTGTAAGGGATATTTGACCAAGAAGGAGAGTGATGGAGTGCTGCGGCAGATGACCTGGCCTCCACAGTCACCGGACCTGAACCCAATCCAGATGGTTTGGGGTGAGCTGGACCGCAGAGTGAAGGCAAAGGGGCCAACAAGTGCTAAACACCTCTGGGAACTCCTTCAAGACTGTTGGAAAACCATTTCAGGTGACTACCTCTTGAAGTTCATCGAGAGAATGCCAAGAGTGTGCAAAGCAGTAATCAGAGCAAAGGGTGGCTATTTTGAAGAAACTAGAATATAAAACATGTTTTCAGTTATTTCACCTTTTTTTGTTAAGTACATAACTCCACATGTGTTCATTCATAGTTTTGATTCCTTCGGTGAGAATCTACAATGTAAATAGTCATGAAAATAAAGAAAACGCATTGAATGAGAAGGTGTGTCCAAACTTTTGGCCTGTACTGTATATATTTTTTATAGATAGATAGATAGATAGATAGATAGATAGATTTTTATTGTCATTGCACAATCATATACGTATAATAATGCAACGAAATTAGGGCTCAGTCCTTTCGGTGCAGGGGAGAATAAAAAGCATCGTGCATCTTGCTAGTTGAATAGCCAAGTCCAGTAATAGATGGCTGCAGCCATGTCTCTGATATCAGAAAAAATGCAACAGTCATGGAAACACTTGTTGGATGTGCAAGCACAGTTCGTCATCCCGTGTTCGCCATGGACCTGGCGCTGGAAAATGCTGGGAGGCGGCGGCCCAAAGGGCTGTCCTTTCAGCCGTGTCAACACACCGGCCCTGCAGCCTCGGCGTCCTCCGGAATGTCCTGGCAGCGACAAAAGTCCGGTGAAATTGGTACCTCGCAGCACAATCCCAAGCTCAAAAGGTGCTGACGACTGTACACGTGCATTGCCCAACATAAGGTGGTGTTTTAAGCTAAAAACACAACCGTTCACACATACAAAAACATATAATACGGCACCGAGAGTGGAGAGCTGTAGCCGCTGCGTCTATGCGCGCCGCCATGGCCAGAAATAACTGTATATTTCTTCATATTAATATATGGCAAGATGTAGTAACTGCTGCACCTCCTGTATCAAACTGACCTGGTTTTCTTCCAGAGTTCTATGACTGCATAAACAGACAAATTACAAATTCAAATTACATTTCTCACTCTTCTCATGTTGGCTGTTGACTGTTTTTCTCTTCCAGATTCCAATTCATATGAGCTACTATAGGTTTAGACATCTTGCAAGAGCCCTGTCTCTTTAAAGTTACATTCTCATACAATTTAAATCAAACAAAGCAACAATGGTGTTTGTTTGTTGCAAACATTATTTATATTAAGCTATGTTACTGTGATCAAATAGTTTTTATGCTTAATCCTAACCTTTCCCTAACCTTAACAAAGTGTTTTTTATGCCTAAACCTAACCTTTCCCTAACCTTGGCAAACTGGTTTTTATGCCCAAGCCTAACCTTTTCCTAGCCTTCACCAAGAAGTATTGTTGCTTAAACTTAACTTTTCCCTAACCTTAACTAGGTATTTTTATGACTAAACCTAACCTTTATATCATTATAATAATACATTTTATTTATAGAGAACATTTGAAGCAATAAGCATAAAGACAGAAATTGTAAAACAATAACAACATTAAAGAAGAACTAAACTTAGGAACAATTGCCAGAGATTTAAAAAAAAAAAAAAAAAAAAAAAAAAAAAAACAATGGCTCATGACCCAATTATGTAAAAACTGAGTTGTTAGGGAAAGACATTTTCTATGAGGTAAGTTTTAAGATGAGATTTAAAAGCAGAAACTCTTTCCCTAAATTTGACTAAACCTAACCATTGTCTAACCTTAACCAAGTAGTTTTGGTGCCTAAAGGTGACAAAATTGGTTAAAATGCCACCTAACATAATATACACAATATGTTGAATAGAAATATATTTGTGATATGCCGGATCTGCAACAAAAAGTATGTCTTTCTAAACATAATTAAGAATGCAGTTTAATTGTGTGGGAACATCATTTTTAGGAGACAGGGTTTCTTGCAAATATCAGTTGTTGGCCAGTCAGTGTTGTCCACCTCAGATACAATATGATGAAGGTTCCTCCTTGACCACATCTACCAAAATAATGTCTGGAAAGTCAAGTCAAGTCAAGTCATGTTTATTTCTATAGCACATTTACAACAGCTTAGCTGAACCAAAGTGCTTCACAGTAAAAATAAGTGTACATTTAAAAACAGGTGTACAGGCACGGATAAGTGCTTCACAGTAAAAACAAAGCGCAGGCATAGGTAAAACAACAACAACAACAACAACAACAACAACAACAACAACAAAAAAGTGCATTGAAAGAACCAGAATAAAATATAGAAAAAGAGGAAGAGGAAGAGTAAGAGAGGAAAGCCTGCCAAGACATTTGATTTACAGTTTTCACCTAACTGAACAATAATGTCTCTTGCCAATAGATTTTCTTTTGAAGGCAGCAATGCATCCTAGATTTTCTCTGCCACTGATTATGTATGATGGGTCACCCTGACTTTACAAGAGCTGCTAACCCAAAGGAATTTTATAATCAGTGTTTTCAGTCCCTGCAATGGTCTCAATGCTGTTTCAGAGGGTTTTCTGCCCTGACAGGTAATACATTCTGACGATTCTGAATAAAAATATTGTTTTTTAGATTGTCCAGCTACCAATGGAAATTTGCACTCAGAATTTTTTTTTCAGCTACATAACCACAGTTGTGAAACTATGTTGCTCAGATCCCAAGATTAGTTAAGCCCACAGTGCAGGATCAATAGGGAAACCAAGCAAATAGACAGGCAGCAGGCATTTGTGTTTCTATTGCTGCCTTTATCTCTGCTGCTTACATGACTTCATTGACACTGTTTGAATTTGTAAGTCTGTTCATTTTGTCACAGCACATGTTTTGGTGGATGATACCACAACACTGTCCTCGACATTGTTCAGACTCTCATCACCCAACCAGATATCCTGTGCTCTGGATTGGTCTCCATAGAGACGACACATCAGTTTTGTGTATGTGCAAAAAGCCCATAGTAAACACTACATATCCCTTTGACCATGTGTCCACAGTGGAGACTTCACACAGTGAAGCTGAAGTATCTTTCTCTCTCTTCAGCTGACTAATCTATTTGAGTGCACTGCTGCCTGTGCACAAATGCAGGAGTGGCTTATTTGCAGAGGATAAACAAAGAGGAAGAGAGAGGGATAAAAAAAGAAATCAGTACAGCTGTCCACAGTAAGTGGTCATCAAACATGACATGGAGACTGGTGGATTAGACAGCAAAAAGGTACTTCTCCAAGGTGACTAAGCCTAAGAGAAGAGCTTCATTTCAATGGAGGATATATATGTATAAACATGCTTGAATAGGCAAAGCTGGGTGTATTACTGAACATGACACTGCAGCCTTGATCAAAGCTCTTAAAGAAGTATGAAATCACTCCCTCTCCTCTGTACTGGTCTTTGACCAGAAGTGTGCTCCTTCTACACTTTACAACAAGGATTTGGAAATATACCGGAAAGGGCAAAATATATTTGCAGAACAGTTTCAGTCCTCAGAAATCAAAGTTAGATGAGTTCAAAATTCACATTTTTACAGTGTTTCACAAAGGATTACAAGCATATCTCAATACTGAATTCACATTTTTAGATGCAAAGCACTTCTGTGAGCACTAATGAAGCTCACTCACAAGAACAGTTAGAATTAAGAGGTATTTTGCTTTGGTGACAGCTAAAAAAATCCTTTCAAGTCCATTTGGTTCGTTTTTCCTTCTCCATGTCCTGCTGCAGAATCAAAAATCACATGGCTGGAGGTACATTGGACGAAACTGGAGAATCGAGAAAGGGGTCTACTGCGTGGTCTGGGGCTTTCATCATATAATTATCCCATAATAAATCATGTGATTTATTTGGTTTGTCATCAGAACTGAAGATTGAACAAACAAGTGGAACAAAGAAAAACCCTGGAGAGGGTTCATCAAATGAGGAGAAAAGAAAAACATTACATGTGGGCATGAAGGCAAACACAAAGAAAAAAGTGATTTTAATCTGTGCAAAGAATTGGGAGAAAAAGCTGTCTGTTTCTATTCTCTAAATTTACCGAGCAATATAACAGGAAAGTGCTGAATATATTCATAAACTGAAGCTTACTACAAAAGTAACAAATTCCATCTTGTGCCATGGCCAATATCATTAATTATAAAATCCACCAACCATCTGTGCCAGGACCATCTTGTAAAGAACAGATTATGCCTGCCACAAGATAGACTCAGACCTCAAACTCAACTGGGATAAAGTGCTCTTATCCACAACCAAAACCTGCCTGAATACACCCATTGCTTTGACACACTGATTGTCATGCCGTGATAAAGTTGCACTGGCCACGATCCCAAATGCTGCAGGCTGTCATCATTCCTGACTCCTGACTGATAGCTAACTAATTTGGCTTTATGGCTTTTGCTTCACTGTAACGTCATCAGCAACACTACCAACCACTAAAGTAAAGCCTCAGCAATTTGCTTGGAGGCAAACAGAACCCAAAATAATAATTTGTTCTATGTTTCCGGATGAATAATCAATCAGGAAATTACATTGTTATTATGTTCTGCAACAACGAACACCTGCCTCTTGGATGTAGAGACAGAATATTCTGGCCTTTATTTCGAGGTGTGTTGGGTAAAGTGATAAGTCTGAAAGACGTCAATGCAGGACACTGAGGGCAGGTTGTGACAGAGGCGGAGTACAGGGAGGGGTATATATGTGCTTTCAGAGTTGTACACTGTTCATTTCTATCCCAGGGTGCCTGTTAAGGATACAATGAAACACCAGTTTTCCCTGATGAAGTCTTTCCTCATCCTCCACATAGCTTGTGTGCAGGTTTTAGCTGCAGAGTCAGGTATGAGGCCCAGCACAGCCTGGCAAAGACGTGCCGACTGGAGCAGCCACAGTCATGTCACTCCTCCAACGGCTTCAGGCAGAGGGAGACAGGCATCCATGGGACTTGAGGAGAGACATGTATATTCATTTGATGCTGGGACGGCTGGGGAAACAACTGCTGACCCTGCACATCAAGGTTTTGGAGGATTCTCAAGGAAAAAAGCAACCAGCAGAGACAATGTGATGCGTTTTGGCAAGTTTAACTCTGACACGGTGAGTTTTAATGGCAACTAATACACAGGCAGGCCATTTTCTTATCTCCCTTACAAAGTCAGACAGAGATGTAATGAAGACATCATTTAAGAAGTAAGATGAAAGAACAGAAGATGTAATTTAAGCATTTTTGTTGTATAATATGTGTGTATCTATCTATCTATAGCTATCTCTATGTCTATATATAGATATAGACACAGATAGATAGATTAGAGACTCCATGCTTGGCAACAATAAAATGCATCTTCATGGAGTAAAGCAGTGGTTTTAAAAAACATATTTTTGGAAAGGGAATAAAGATAAATAAAAGGAATGAAACTAAAAAAAAGAAGAAAAAGAAGAAGAAGAAAAAGAAGAAGAAGAAGAAGACAAAGAGGAAGACGGAGAAGAAAATGAAGCCTAAATAAAATTCTTTGTATTTCTTTCAGAATTTGCTTCTGTGGCCGATAGAGATGTTTTCTTTTTTTTAAATTTATTTTATTTTTATAAGAGGGTGTCGAATTTAACAGCAACTTTTAAATTAATAATATATATAATTCCCATTTTTTATTTCTCATATTTAAAAAATCTTCTTTTTTTATGTTTTTGTATAGTTGCAGTGTACATAGGTTTTAATTATTGTCATTATTATTTTAGTTTGTTTTTTTTAATCTGTGCTTTCCAAAAAACGAACAAACCAACCAACCAACCAAACCAACAAACAATAAACAAACAAACAAACAAACAAACAAAACAGTTGCAGTTGTAGAGGGTTGACAGCACAAATGTAACTCTGCCTCCCAGACAGCAGCAGTTAGTGCTGTGATGTGACAATAATAAAAGCATTTCACTGTCATTTCTTGCAGCATGGCTGCAGTGGGATCCAGACCAGAAGCTGCAGTTCATATTCACACTGCACAGGATGCTTTGGACTTTACACTTGTAATCCGTCCCTAGGAAAGTGCCAGCTGAAGGGACTGTCTCAGCGGACAGGTACATGTACTGCTGTCAAAAAACACTCCTTCTCAGGAGTTTGTCCCACAGACCATAGTCGCAAAGCAGCCATTTTCCCCTGATGTCCTGCTCAGGCTGGATAGGATAGCCTATACACACTGTGTTTGGAAACAGTGACATTAGCTGGGAAGTGGTTGAATGCTAGTGCTAGCTGCTAACAGTAGGTAATGGGTGATCAATCGTGTTGCTTTACATTGTAATATGGCCCCATAGCCTTTCAGATTTTTACTCTCCATTGTTTTCTCTGTTGCTGATCAGTTGGGAAGTGTGAAGCAATAACGCTTTGTCAGATTCCTTATGTTTACAAAAGACACAACCTGCAACGCAGCACAGCGTTATTAGAGAATCAGAGCTTCCCACCTTGAGCATGATGTCAGAGGAAAATGGCCGACTTGTGAATATGGTCTATTGCTCCCCAGTATGTGATGATGGGATTGATACCTAAATCATCTCTGGTAAATAGTTCTGTCCAGCATGTGTGCCAAAATATTATCATTATAAAGTTAAAGAGGGTTACTGAATGGATGCTCCAAATGCTAACTGTTAGCCTCCTGCCATTGAAGTGGCTTCTTTATGCAATCACATGACTTTCAGTAAGAATTTCCTTAAAGGGACATTTCACCAATTTTGAACAAACTGATATTATTTCACTGACCAGTGAGGGACACAAATGACATTGTTTTTGAAGTCTTTTGTTTTGTCTTTGCAGATAAATTCCTCCAGACCCTGCAAGATGTCTAGTCACAGCCCTGCGCGCTGAGGCTGCTCCGACAGGAAATTTAGTCTCACTGAATTGCTGGTTGCCAAGAGCTGCAACCCCTGCGCCCCCCGGGATATCACTTTGTAAATAATGGGTGTGGAGAATGGAAATGAAATGAACAGTTGGTTGTAACACATTATAAAGCATACCAAAGCAAGACCATCAAAATCTACTGAAGAAACATTAAATGTAAATTCCCATTGTCATAACGCTCTCATAATCCTCTGAAACCTGAGGATATTCCCTAATTTCTTTCAAAAATTATTATTAAAGTTAAACTTGCACAAAATTACCTCAAATTTAAAAGAATTTGCCAAATTAAAGAATTACCAAAAGAAGAACATTAGCCCTATAAAGTCTGAACTATGAAAGAATTGGCAGAAAATTCCAATTTTTTGAAACTGAGCCCTTTATTTAGTCCTATAACAAAATGTAAAAAAAAAAAAAAAAAAAAAAAAAAAAAGATGCAAAAAAAGATGTTATTACATATGATTTTTCTGTTGTATCATATACAACAGAAAAACTTGAAGTGCCAATGGTATGGTCCAGCATGAACAGTGGAAGTGTCCAAAGGTATACAACAGTATTTTGATTAAATTGAAAACGGAATGTGTTATTTGATAACGTGTATCATATATCATAGAAATGGCTATATCGGGTTAGCAACATTAGCAACAATAACAGAAAGCATAAAAGAAAATGACCAGAAAATGACCAGCATATTAGTAAAAAATGTGCAAAAAATGTGTAAATGTGTAAAAATAAATGTGTAAATAAATAAATAAAATTAGAAAATAAACTTTAAAAAGTCCACTAAACTAAATGATGTAAACTATATATTATTATATATGAAAACTATGTAATAATAATGATAATAATAAATAAATGAATTTTGCTCAGGGAATGACACAAAAACTTTCAAAATAAAAGCCCACCCATGGTTTTCAAAGCAAAAACATCATTTTGTATCATGCATGCTTTCCCATCTCTGTGTAATATCTTGATTACAGCAATGAATTTCTGTCAGAATCTTTTTTTTTTTTTTTTTTTAAGGAATTTTTACTTTACTCAAGTATTTATGTCTCTGTCTGCTTTCACTTCACTACAGTTTGAAAATAAATACATTGTACTCCACTACAGTTTCCCTGACTACCTCTGTGACTAACTACCTTGAAATTATTTTACTGACAATTTGAATTATGAACATGAAACCTTTACCACAAGCATAAGAAATCAAGTTTTTAGTTTTCATCAAAATTAGTAAACACTTTTTTTTCTTTCTTGATCTTCATTCTACTGGTGGGTGTCAACAAAAAATTATTATTATTATTATTATTTAATTTGTTTGCTTACTTAGTTATTTATGTGTTTGTTTACCAAAGTTATTTTTCATGAAATGTCTGCATGGGAAAAAAAGTTTTTTTATTAAACACAACTTACTTGTACTTTTGAATAGTGAATTACACTTAATATCAGATACGAAAGCTTTTGCTAATTAGTTTTGTTAGGGATGACTTTCACTTTTATGTGAGTAGTTTTTCAGCAAGGCATATAAAAAGCAGCATATAAAGAAATGTGCACTTGTATGTTTTGCAGGGTTACACATTAGAGATTAAATTCCATGTTATCCTGACTTTCAAATGGGAAGTTAGGAATCAGAAAGCAACACCAATCTTGCCATACCTTTCCAACAATTAAAACAGATCTGTGTATTGGAAGAGAAGATATCACTGTTAGGAGAAAACCAGAGAATTTCTCTCTTCAAGATGAATGCAGTATGCTTCAAGATGATAAGCAATGAGGGGAAAGAGCAAAAGGATGGCAGGATAATTAAGGTCGGAAACATCTGCATCTGAAAAGAACTTGATTAATTTTCTGCGTTGGCCTCCTCATTGTCTCATCGCAACATGTTGGATGTCGCTGCTGCTGGTCTTCTTAGACTTACTTAAGAACTTTATCACAAAGTTTACCACTCGTTTCAGAAAACTATAGGTTTTCTTCAGTTTTAGAGGATTGAAGTGGCTGTCTGCAGCTGAAATACCAAGGCCTTGATGACAATCTGGTTTGAAGCTGGGTCCTTCGATGCCATGGCGGCTAGCAGGTAAACTCCTCACAAAGTTCACTGAAGACAGGACTGTGGACCTTTTTAACACTAAGAGCTCTATTTTACCAATCTAAGTGGAACAAATGGTGGAAAAAATGGTGGTTGCGCAAGGCGCATGGTTCCAAAGGGTTGTACTTGTTCTCTTCATTAATCATGCTTGTGTTTTGGGTGCAACCTGCAATGAACCGATCCGAGTACCATCTCCCATTCTCCTCAGAAGCCGGTTGTAAATGGACCCAAAAGCTAAAGGTCAATGGCCAGTCTTCTGATTTTAACAAAAGTTCACTTAAAGCATCATTGTGACATGTGGAAAGAAGTTTATCAAAGACATTTGCAAATTACAAAACAACCAGAATGCCAAATGTTGACAAACATGACAGTCATGCATTATCATTTTATAAAATTCCCTTATTACACTCCTGATCAAAATCTTAAGACCAGTTGAGAAATTGCAAGAATTTACATTTTTCACTGTTGGATCTTAAGAAGGTTCTAAGTAGAGCTTCAAAATGCAAAAAGAAGAAATGGGAGTGAGACAAAAAAAAAAAAAGAAAATAAATTGAGTAAGCAATTTATTGCAAACAACCATTAAACTGAAATAGGCTGTTCATCAGCTGATCAAAAGTTTAAGACCACTGCCTTTAAAAGCCCAGATCTTGGCAAAAATGTGGATTCAGTGTCATTTTCACACTGTCATGGTTTCTTTATTAGTACCAGAAGGTAAATTAGTTGTGCAGACAGGAACTCAGCAATCCCAATATAAAATCACAGCCACACAAAGACATCAAGACAGACAAATCACACAATAGAAAAACAATGCAATCATCACAGAATATAAAAGTGCCTGAACATCTCCATGGATCCTTCTGAAGTTCAATATGAACAAAATTGTTCACCTTGTGGCCCTACTATTCAGCATTACAATTGCTGTGGGTACAAAACTATTTCTGTATCATTTTGTCCTACCCTTAGGGACCACAAAACGACAGCCAGAATGAAGGAGCTGGAACTCACCATGCAAAGGATGAGAACTCTTGTTAAGTATAGAGCTGGCTTTACGCTGCAGCTGTATGCCATAGAGGGCTGACATAGTGAGTTGAGGCTCCCCAATTAGCCGGCCAGCCCACTTAATGATTTGGTTCAGGGAATTTTGGGTCTCAATGTATCGAAAAATTTCATAACTATTATTGCTAATCTTCCTTTGAGAGAACTGAGAATCCTTGATTTTGTAATTGTCTGCAGAAAGTGCTCCTCTTTGAGTCTCATTGTGGGAATTTTGGTATATTTGAGAACCTTCTCAAAGACTTGAATGATGCATTAACAACAGTGTTAACAAATGGGTTAGGGTTAGGGCTTAATCACACAATCAGTATCAATGCAATTATCTTGAATTAAACTGAATGTCACTGCAGCACATTAATATTCACACAGGAACAGGGCTTTCCTACATCCAATGTCTTAATATCCATTAGCTGAATCTTATGTCCATTGTGATATTACAGCATATTTTAGCTGGTGTGAGTTTAATGTTAAAAGTGATACTTCACCCACTCTGAGAAATGTGATATTATGTCACCTCCCGCTCTAGCTTCTGTAGGACAGTAGTGGTGCTCTCTTCCTCTCATTGTTACTGAGTGCTGGATACTGGCTGGATGTTCCAAATGCTAACTGTTAGCCTCCTGCCACTGAGGTAGACTTCCCCAGCTAACCATCTTGAAAATAACTGCCTTAATCCACTCAAGGAAGGTTTAACATCAGTTTATATGTGTCGGTTTCCTAGACTAAAATGCACATACAACTACCCAGTGCACACAAATGACAGTTTGGCCTAAATGAGTGTTTAAAACTGTATTTTTTCTCTTACCAGCATCCAGAAAGATCCGGTAACTTCTGCACTTCCTGTATCACTCTGCACCAGACGAGCAGTAAACATCACAGAGACAGAGATAGATTGTTTGAGAATTTGTTTTCATCATTGAACACATGAACACGTGTGGGAGGACAAAAATATCAGCTTTCTCCAGAATACTAAAAACATGAAAGAAAAAGAAAACAGTTCTACCATTGATAATATTTTGCTTCATTTTAGGCCATAAAAATTCTGCATCCTGGAACTACAACTTTATTTGCTTAGCAATTTTACTGAGTTATGATCACATCTTCTGCCATAGCTCTTGTTTTCTGTATTTGTGATCGTGGTATACAAATATGTCCTGGTTATGAATCAGGGTGGAGACACTGTCAGAAATAGGAGTTCAGTAGGAGTTCATTTCTATCCCCAAAGTACAATCTATACAAATGTCCTCCTTAGGGCTAATTATTGCACCTCAAGGTAATTATCGACATCACATCACTGTGGACCCTCATCAATATGCCTCCAGGAAAAACCGCTCCACTGATGATGCTATTTCATCGGTGGTCCACACAGCTCTCACCCATCTGGAGAGAAGGAACTCCTACGTCCGTCTGCTCTTCCTGGATTTCTCCTCTGCCTTCAACACCATCATCCCTCAGACCCTGGTGCAGAAGCTCTCCTCCCTTGGACTGAGTCCCACACTGGGGAACTGGGTGCTGGGCTTCCTGACCAACAGACCTCAGACTGTCAGGATCCACTGTCGGACCTCTACACCTCACGATGCAGGGGGAGGGCCCTCCGCATCTTGAAGGACTCCACCCATCCCGCTCACAGTCTGTTTCAGCCCCTCCCCTCAGGCAGGCGGCTGAGGAGCATCCAGAGCAAGACCACCAGGCTCAGAAACAGCTTCTTCCCTGCAGCTGTCAGACTGTTGAACTCAACCCATGCTCTGTAGTCTCCCACCCTCTCCCAACTCATTCTCTCTTTCTCCCTTTTTCCTGCACAAATCACTTTAACATGCGTGTTTAATATTCATAAGCTAATTTCAGCACTGTTTGTGTATCAAGTCTAACAGTTCCTGAATCCCAGTACCAGGCGTTGGGTTCTGTCACTTGGTACATTTATATATGCTTCTTATATCTATTCATACACACTGTTTATATTATTTAATACACTGTTTACATTTATACATACTGTTTATATTTATACATGTTGTTTATAATTGATATATACTGTTCATACTTACATAATTTATATTTTATCTTTACATTTTTTTTTTTTAATTTATTTATTTATTTTTTTTTACCTTGCTTTATTTATTTATTTAGGCTTATACTGGGACCTGAGTTCTAATTTCATACCACTAATGTGTAAATGTGAGCTGGTATGACAATAAAGTTCCTTGAATCCTTGAATCCTTATGTGAACCTTTTTCACAGCCAAAAAGGTCCATATATGTTTCCAAACAGTAAAAAGTACAAATATGTACCATTTCCTTTAAATGGTAAGGCACAATATCAGGGAACAAGCGTTTGTTAAGCCAAATTCAATGAATTAATACATAAATAAATAATGAATAAATAAAATTATCAATAAATACTTTAATAAATCAATAAATAATCTAAAATATCATTTTTAGGGAGATTTTAACTTGAAGGCTATGGTTGAGAAGCCTTGAAATGAAATAAGTTTTGTAGATTTGTGGATATGAAAATAAATTCTTCAATCAATATTGTGGTTATAATACAGGAACAAGACTCTCTATAAGGTACAAACCACAAGGGGACAAATAAGGAGCCAATGTCAAGAGGACGAAAGCTGCAGCCTCGAGGCCAAGGACAAGGCGCTGTACCCCTGAAGGTCTAATTGGGCTTTATTTTCTGAGAGTGGAGGAGAGATCACAAATGAACCCACATGTTGGTGAGTGCAAGGACTACATTGTTGTAAATATTCTGATTTCTATAGCATTTCAGAAATATTCCAAGGAGGCAGCATGCTTTCTCTTGGTATTTTGTGGCATTTATGTGTCCCTTCTGTCATTTTTAGGGAGGTTTATTTTGACTTCAAGGAAATGTCTCCCCCTGCTGATCCAAGAGATGGCCCTTCACATTGGTCTCTATTATAGATCAGTGGTCCCCATGTTCAGCAAAAATTAATAATCAAAAGTATTTACCAGTAGCACTGAGACAATATCACTAATATTCATGATTGTGATATGTCTGATAATAGCTGTAATCTTTTAAAATATTAATATTTTCTCAGTGACAAAGCCATTCCTTTAATCAACAAGGAATTTGCCTCTGTCGCTAATTCTGTTCCTTCAGGTATGAGTCAACTAATTAAAAATCACTGAAGTTGTCAGACTATCAACAAATTGAATCGTATCCTATAGTTATTGATATTAAATTTATCCGAAATGCAGTGATTAGCACTTTATATATATCTATATCTATATCTATCTATCTATCTATATCTATCTATATATATATAGATATATCTATCTATATCTATCTATATCTATATAGATATATCTATCTATCTATATCTATATAGATATATCTATAGATATATATCTATCTATCTATATCTATCTCTCTCTCTCTCTCTCTCTCTCTATATATATATATATATAATGTTTACGTACATTAATTTGATAAAGTAATTGTATATTCACAATGTAAAGCAACATTTTCTAAGGTTTCCTTGGTAGAATTTAATTACATTACAATTACTTTATAATGTCTGTCTATATCTATCTATCTTTGACTCATCTCTCTCTCTCTCTCCCTGTGTACATCTATCTATCTATATCTATATCTATATCTATATGTATATACACACACACACACACACACACACACACACACACACACACACAAAATTCTTCTCACACAGAATTCTTCTCTGTGTCCCAAAGAAGAATTCCTCTGTGTTAGGGTTAGGGTTAGGACTTCAATACCCACAATGCCGTGTGTAACATCAGGACCATTTGCGCAGACTCAGTGAGTTGTATAGTTGCCCCTCTTCTCTCCTCCTTCAGTGTAAGATGGTGGTTTCTGGTAGAACTAGGTAGCCAACACACACAGAGGCTAAGCGTAAAGGCCGACTGGTTTCACAAAGCATATGCTACTGAGTTCCTCGGACAGCGACTTGCTGTAACGGCGGAACCGGCTCACACGGAGGCTGCTCCCCGATAAGCCCGGAGAGGAAGCCCTAGCAAGACACAGGCAGGGTGAGTATCCCACCAACCTATCGCCATAAATTAGGCTACTCAGGGAACCATCATTTCCCAAGGTACACAAAAGTCAGATAGGAATCTCAGCCACATACGTCAACATTAATCAAACGGCTGTCCGTTTCACTGTGGCCATGTTTTAGGAGGAAATTGGTCTCACTCCGGTTCTGTCGGTGTTTCGGTAGGCTTGGCCGGGGGAGGACAGGCCGCACAAACTCCCCTGTCTGACAGCCTTTTGTCAGGACCCGAACTTCTTAACAACATGTTTGTCTGTGTACACCAAGCCGCTCTGGCGTTATAATAGTGCTGCTAGTGGTTCTACCCGGGCGTGGGTGTGATATTTAAAGACAAAGCAGAGCGCAAGAAGAAGGGTAGCCTGTTAGCTATTCACCGTTAGCCGACGCCATAGATAAGACAGACAGCCGCTAGCAGCATTCCAAGCTATCAGGTCCCCTAGCGGGTTAGCTTAGCCGGTTAGCTTAACCAGTTAGCCTAGCCGTTTAAACAGCGCCGGCATCTTCCCGTTATGGTGTCACTTCACCCGGTTTAATGGCAGCAAACCCCTTTATATTGTTCCTCATGTAACCACGTAGCGATGTTAGTGAGTATGCGACACGATTAATAGTTATTAGTAGCTAATGTTGCAGTTCAATATAGTTGTGCATATGGCTAATGAAACCCTGTCATTGACGTCAGTCACTGGAGGCATAATGTAAAATGTGTGCACCCCCTCACCCCCCCCAGTTTGTAATACGCAGATATTTTGTTAGATCATACAGGAGCACAGATTGAGTTCAAATGATGTGATACATACACACAGGACCAAAACAAATAGCATGTTGTGGCCAGTGATAGCTTACCTAGAATCAGTGATGCTTTGTAAGTTACCAGGGTGCCTGAATGCACAGTGGATGTCATTTTAATGTGAACAGTCAGCTCATGTCAACAAACAAAGCACTCTTAACAAGTAATGACTGAAGAGCTAAGATTTAAATCTGCCACACACACACACACACACACACACACACACACACACAAACACACACACACACACACACACACACACACACACACACACACACACACACACACAAGTCTCAGATGGCTTTCCGCAATCATTGCTTGATCTTTGATTCCTCATGTCTTTGTTATGAACAACAGGAAGTTTAGCAACTTGAGAGGTTTTCAGGAAGAAGTAGCAAGTTCAAGTTTCTTTTATTACTGCACACTAGGCTGGTGGAATTGGTTTTCAGTGCAAATTTGAAGAGTTCATTTCAGTTCACTGCACACAACAGCGTAAATGTAAAAGAAAACAATCAGGACAGTACCAACAGTGAAACAACAGTGCAAAGGTCACATATGTACATTTAAAGTCACAAGAGAAAGTTCTAGTTGTCCGTATCCTGGGGAATGGTGGCCGCAGTTGGTAATCTAGTTGGATTTTCTATGTTGTTTGGGTGTACTTCTGTAACAGACAGTGATGTGATCACAAGTGGATGGCTGTAAGTACAGATTTTAATGCAACCAATGCGTCCTCATTGTGTCATGTGATCTGATTGCTCAGACCAGCTTCGGTGGTGGTCTGGGCCATATTGAAGCAACACCTGCTTAACTGACATCCTCTGTGACGGTGCTCCAGGCTTAATCTTTGCTGTAGTCTTACTTTATTTTTGCCCACTGTTTGGCGGGGCACTGGATGACCTGCTCTTCCAAATGCATGATCTGTTACCATTTTTATTATAGATCAGTATTTCTAACAGTCAAGTCAAGACACTGCTGATACTTTGAAAAGCAGAGTTACATCAAAACAGCTTCAGATCATATGTCAGATCATAGCAGCCTCTGACACTTTCTACAGGGTTTTCAGAGTTTCAGAGTCCAGTTGACAACAAGAAGCATTTGGTCTTTGCAAACGGAAATGACTTACATGTTTATTTGCAGACAGAGCAGGGAAGTGAGATCTGATCAAAAGTGGTCACTCGAGACGCATGTTGAGACTAATGCTAGGTGTGAACTGACATAGTTAGAGCTATGCATGTATGATTTGACCAGGACTAATCTTTCAAAGGCTGTCATGACCGCTGATGTCAGGCCTGTAGGCATTGAGGCTGGAGATCTTGGTAGGAGGTGACGAAAAATCTATTTAAGTATCACAATTCTTTCTTTTTTTATGTTTTCTAAATCAGTTTTTTATTGAATAGATTTAAAGTAAAGATAATAGTATCGCATGAACCTAGATGACCTAAGGAATCTGATGGTACCAAGCATACCATACTAAGTTTTCGGCAAGGGGACTAAATATTGCTCCAAAGTTTGGCTAAATTTTAGTGGGGGAAAATCTGGCATGGCCATTTTCAAGGGGTCCCTTGACCTCTGACCTCCAGATATCTGAATGAAAATGGGTTCTGTGTGCACCTACGGGTCTCCCCTTTGCAGCCATGCCCACCTTGTGCTAATCCCATGCGGTTTGACCCACAAACAATACAGTAGAAATGTGTATTGTAAAATTGTATCTATTGTAAAATGGTGTATTTGTGCAACAGTCTTGGAGTTGCATAAATTGGTTTTGACTGGAAAGCTGTCACTCTTGGATTCAGTGACCCATATTTGATTCATGTGTTTTGATGGCAGTCCCTAGAGTGGTCAATTTATTGTAGTGAGACCATTTTTTGGAACTTGACATCACTCTTTAAACCTGTTGTAACCTTGAGGACAATCACAGCTTTATGGAACTTTTTATAAAACTTTCACTTTTCAACATTCACAAACTAGAGGATAATTAAAAAAAACAAACAAAAATTGCAAGAAATCATAATATCAAATCGCAATGCTTAAGAATCACAATACATATCAAATCAGCAATTATCTTCATAGTATTGAATCAGGAGATAAACATATCATCCCAGCCCTAGATCTTGGCTTATTGGGGAATAATAGTGGACGACCTGGCCATCATTTAACTGTGGGAAAGTGCCAAAGGTTGTCAGGAGGAATCTTCAAGTCATTTGTATTGTTTAGTGCCAGAGGTAGTGTATTCTCTCCTTGGCAGGGTCCTGTGTAGCCACCTTCTTGGTTCAACAAGTTGGCTGTCCACAGGCCTGCCTCAGAAACACACATTTGTCAGTGTTGATGACGTGGCTTCATATTAGACCTATATATTTTGTGCCAGGAACCATCTTTAGGGCATCACTGTGACTTTGACTACTTACATTAATGCCATCAATCAGGGAGCAGCCAAGACTTAAAGCAAACTATCTATCTCATCACATTACAACTGACCAAACAACGTTGTTTTAATTTCCCTCTTCAGTGGGAGTTGTAGCTGACTGTGGCCACTTAAAGGAACATTCAGATGTAAAACTCATTAGCATTGTTTTAACATAATGACTGTTTGACCTTGCGGTTGTGATGCTGTTTTGTTATTTGCTAGTTTAATTTCCTTACACTTAAAGTTCCTTTTAACACAGCAAAATTACAGCGACATAATTGTGTGGAAGTAGAATCTAAGAGACTACGAGGAGAAAGGAATTATATGCACGATTTAAATCCACAGCCTCCATCATTGTTGTCGTTGATGTATTGTCACTCTGACCTCTCAAACAAACTTTGTAGCTGCAGAGCTTGGCAGTGGAGGATGGTGGGAAATGATGTTTTCTGGTTTTTGAAACTGTTTCTTCACCCTTTTGTCATTAAAATGATAAGATGGTGTACTTTTTTGTGTAACTAAACCTGCAAAGCTATCAGGGTTGAAACTCCCTTAAACTGAGCCTTGGTTTGGTAATGGTGGTGTCTGTGTATATGTCTGTGACTTACCCATGATGTTTTATTCTTGATGTAAACTTTTTTTGCATACTTGTGTGATTTTTGTCCTCCTGCTCATGGTGTGGTCATGTATAGAGCTGCTACCAGTAGAAATTGGAACTAGTTAACTTTGGTGATTACTTTAGTGCCTTAAAGCAAATGAGATGCTGGGCAGCATTCTTCAACTTGTAGCTGGAGAAACTGCAGTTTGTTGAAACTCATCATCCATCATTATGCTTTCTGTCAACAGAAAGCATAATGGTGGATGATGGCAACAAAATAAAGATAATAAAAAATAAATAAAGTTTGATTGATTGATTGATTGATTTTGATGGCGACGGTGAACAGTGCTGTCTAACATGTTGCTCCAAAATCTGCCTTAGTGTTTAGCTGGGTTGAGATTTACAGTAAGCTTTCCCTCTAAGGCAGGGGCATTCAGTTAAAATTTTAGTAGGTCCAGTTACTTAAAATTCCTCCCCAGCAGAGTGGTGGCCATCACAAAGACACCTATAAAATGTAATTAAGTTCAATTCAAAAATAAATACCTTTCACAGCCATTCTCACATTGTGAAAGTAAGAAAAAAAGCAGGCCTACTCTCAAAAGTATCAAAATGTGTTTCCCTTAAAAGAATGGAAATGACAATAAAATAATGCTCACTTCAGTCTTTATCTGAACAAGACTCGGTCTTTATCCTGAGCACAGAATACCTTGTCTAGTATTTGTGGTCTAAAAAGCTGCATCCTTTTATTGTAAAGCTGCCAGGAAAAGACATCACTTATACCATATCTCTATATTATGATATACATAATCCCACACAGTGTCTAGTCTCATAGCCATATTGATATAATATTGATATATGGCCCAGCCCCTAAATTTCATGTAGTTTATTATAATATAGTGCTTCCAAGCTATAAATAAATACAGTGTACAGTCTACTACAGTGTAGTGTAAGTACAGTGAAGCAGTTTTCTTCCTGTTTTGGCTGAGGTTCCTCCTCCATGCTGTAAGTCAGTCCTGCACATTCCACACCTTCTCATATTTGCACACAGAACAAATAAACATTGCACAAAAAGTAAGGAAATTTGTGTTTGGTAGATTATTTCTTTGTTGTAATGATGCTTCTTGGCAATAAATCGTATGCCGTTGGAAAGCCTGTTTATTTCGCTTTTTGAATGGTGCCACATTTGTAAGGAACATGCATTTGTGGGATGGGCAGCAGAGCTGAGTATGGGGTTGCGCCCATGAAAAATTTGCCAAATCTTCTCTTTCCTTACTTTTTGTGCGATGTTTATGTAGAACAAATCCATTTCACCGTTTTCCACAGCTATAATACTTTGCTGTTGTAAAGTAATTGGGAATTATGCATTGAGGAAAATGTTTTATGTGAAGGGGCTTTCAATAACCAAGGAACTTACTCAAGTGGTAGTAGGCCTAAGTGAAGACTGGAAATGGAACCTGTACACTGCACAGATCTTTAGCTCATCAGTGTCTTCTGTGAACAATTACAGATACAAGCCATGTTCAGTTCCGCATTTTTTTCCTGTCACTGTTCCATTTACAGTGTTCTTGTCTTGCCCAGGAGGGCCCTCCCCTAAGGACCTAGATGTTGTCATACTTTAAATGAGTATGTAGACATTTGGCATTTGAGTAAATCATTAATGAGAAAAAGCCATAACTTACTGAGGGACAACAGTGAGAATGGGCAGGTTCCGGATAGACTGTCGTCTAGTAGTTCAGTGTATGCAGGTCTTATCTGTCTCTGTATTTGCATGAGTACAATATTTCTGTTCTGTATGTTGTCTGGATGTCTCTGTTGTTGACCACTGAGGGGTTTAAAGGGATAGGTCACCAATTTTGAAAAACTTGATATTATTTCGCATCCCCCTGTTAGCTGTTATGTAGGACAGTAGTGATGCTATCTTCCTCTCATTGTTATTGTGCTGGATCCTGGCTGCATGGTGCGCCCCCACTATTGTGGAGTGCAGTAAACAAACAATACAAAGGCACAGAAAGTACACACAAATTTGTGTGTGGTGACATGTCTGACTGTTTCTGTTTTGGATAAGTTTGATTATGATGGTGGCATACTTTACAGGACGGCCTATGTGCAGATTGTGAGCTTTTAGGCCTTGTTCCCACCTGGTATTAACATCTGTCCTGAGAGATCCGGATTCAAGCGGACACCTCTAAGTACAGTTGTAAACAGCAGCAATGCGTTCTCAGTGCCTTCTGAATGATGCGATCTTAGGATGCATTTGGAGGTGGCCTGTGATGCTTATATCCACATCCCATTAGAGGTGTAAATAGATATGTTCCAAGATGCACTGGAGGATGGCCTGCTAACATGACATCCTCTGAATTGCAGGTCGGCTAAAGAGCAGTTGGGTAATGAATAAAAACTCCCCTTAATAAGACATGAGCTCCCCTAAAACATTATGCAAGAAATTTTGGGGGTGTCTCTAAAATATGCATGGACAATATGCAGGGTTTTTCTTCTATATACAATTTGGAAGCAGCTGTGTTTATTAAATCCTTATATTTCGTGCCCTGGTGGAATTAAGCACACTCTTTCTAACCCTAGACGCAATAGAATTACTATAGGAATACTACAGAAATATTATAGGCGGCTGTGTGAATCTGCTAGTTGCAGTTACTACAGGAATACCACAGAAATATTACAGGTTTATTTATTCACCTAAGCAGAGAACGCTCTCAAACCTGCTGGATAATCTGAGCCTGAATGTGATCGGGTTGAGCCTGTAACAGACGTGAAATACATCTTGAGTAATTGACAATGAGCTAAAATGAGGCTGGAGTTCGCAAGGATGTCTCCTTTTATCTGCTGCCTGTTCAATGCCATTTTATTTTTACTTTTTGTGTGAAAGGAGGACTATCAAAGTAAGAATTTTATTTTGTGGTGCCCCCACCACCCCCTGAAATGATGTGTGTTTATTTGTATATAGAGCGGGAAAATGAGATCCACTCAGAAGTGTACAGGCGAGAGGCATTTGGAGATGCATGTTAATGACCATTGTGTATGGACGGCTGACAGCTGTCCGCTTGTGTTTGGATTGCCAAAGACGCCTTATGAAGACAGTCCTGTAACTGCAAGGTCACAGGTTGACTACTCCCTGAGTGTGTTCATTTCCCAATAAAACAGACTTGGGCCTAAGCCCTACCTGCTCAAGATCCATTTTTTTTCTCTCTGTGTTACTTCTGAACCTTCTGATGAATTGGCTACATATGCTTGTCTAAGGCATATCAAAATGCAGGAAGACTGTTGCTTCTGTTTAAGTTTAATTTTCCCACGTGTGGCACATGGTCACTCCCCTTCTTGTTTTTCCTCTTGTCAATTCCTCAAGCCTTTGTTTTGTTTCGCTGGAAGTGTCTTGACAAAGCACCTTTGGTGTCAACCAGAATTAGGGACACATGCCAAACTTTTTTTCAATCTGGTTCTTATTTTTTAGTGTAATGATGATTGTCTCAAATTTGATCACCTCCATTTTGCAGGGATGCTGCTTTATGTCCAGTCCAGATGTATTTTATGTTACAGTAACACACCGCGGCTGCTAATATCTTCAAATAAATGTCATTCAACAAATTTCACAGTATTTCAGATATAATAATCAATTTCATCATTTTTATCCGTTGATCATACACATTCTTGTTTACATTGCTTGCTGCTGGTCTTGTTTTCCACCATTTCAAAGAAGGGGATTTTGTTGCTTCAGTTTTGCTTAAGCTTTCTTTGTGTTTTACTTAACTCCCACATTCTTTTGTATTTATACAATCATAAATGAAATAGGGCTGATATTTTGTGCTTTTTTAGTGCTTGATTGTGTTGATATTAATATAACTGATAATTGTGATTTTTCATGTAGGCCTATTGGGCTGCCAACATTGGTGGATTTGCTGCTATTTTTACTGCTTGTGCTGACACATTTCCACAATTTGAGATGCCAGGTGGGAGCTATCACAGCCTACTGAAAATCCACACATCTCTTACTTGTAATTACCACTTGCAAGTTGATATGAAGTTTTTCACAGTTGGAACTTTACATTTACACAACATTGATGCAATGAATGCAATGAACAGTGGTCTACTTATCATAGATAGATAAATAGATAGATATACTTTATTGATCCCAACCAGGGATATTCTGGTGTTCCAGCAGCAACAGTAGAAACATACAATAAAGTTAAATAAAAAAGAATAAAGGCTAAATATATACAATAAAGACTATAAAGGCTAAAAACTAAAATATACAATAAGGGCTAACCTAAGAAAAAGAGATATGAGATGTGAAATATACAGATGGTAATGAATATGACAATATACAGATGGAGCTGAAGTATATACATGATTGTATAGATAAGGAGAGTTAGCATGAAACCATGAAACCAAGAACCAAGTGGCAGAACCTGACGCCCGGTACTGGGATTCAGGAACTAACCGACTTGATTCGGCCTCTTAAGGAATCACCACTTCCCCTCCAGTCTGAAAAACAGTGTGAATGTATATTAACCTAGGATGTAATATATAGATAATAAATAATAAATTAACAGTTAAGGTGCTGGGTAATGGATAATAAATAAACAGTTAAGGTGCTGAGTGATGTATAATAAATAAACAGTTAAGGTGCTGAGTAGTGGAGTGCTGAGTAGTGGAGTGATCATTAAAGGGACAGTTCACCCATTTTGAAAAATGTGTCTTCCTATCATCATTACTGAGTCCTGGATACTAGTTGGCTGCTGCCATTTTAATGGACCTCCCCCTGGCTAGCATTTGGAAAAAAATGACTACCTAACTGAGCTCAAATTGTTAAACAAAAGTTGGATTTGATTATGTGTAGTACGTGCGTGAAAGGTATGCGAAATGTGTGCTATAGAGGAGAATGGAGGAAAAGAAGCTAGCCACAACATGACTTGCCAGCTATCGTACTCAGGTTGAAGTTATTATTTTTGTCCTCCAGCATGCATACACGTTCAGGGAAGAAAACCAAAAAATATCAGACTTAGGCAACCCTACATCTTTCTCTGTGGTGGTGGATGGACTGATACAGGAAGCACAGAAGTTATAATTATAGTTATAAACAGTATGTTGAACAACATTTTTACGTAACAGCTAGGGGTAAAGTGAAATAACATCAGATTTTTCAAAATGAGTGAACTGTCCCTTTTAACATTAAGCTCACTCTAGCTAAAATAAGATGTAATATCACAGTGTACACAAGATTCAGCCAATGAATATTAAGACATTGGATGTAGGAAAGCCCCTTTCTGCTGTGAATATTAATGTGCTGCAGTGACATTCAGTTTAATTCATTTTAGATTTGGCTGTTTGAGGTTCCCTGTTGCTTTGTGTATACTGGACAGTAGTGCTCCAGGCAGCCATGAAGTATGTAAAGCTCTGTAGTCACGTAAGTGATGACACTCTGAAGACAACCAATTACCAGGATGGTAAAACCTTGGAAAATAATGCCCAGGTTGAAAATAACTGGAATTATCCTTAAACTGCTTTTTAGTGTGTAGAAATCTTGTGAATCTCAGCATGATCTTTTTACTTCTGAGTCATCACTGAACAAGTGCACAGACGCCTTCTCTTGGCATGTGTTCTATACAACATGCTGAAGTCCGCTTCCTCAATACCATCTACGTATAATTTTGCTCTCCTCTAAGCTACCAGGTATGAAACTGATTGCAGCCGGTAACTCCTCAAACTTGACAAAAACCGACCACTTGCCATGACAGCTCAAATTTCAGTGGGCTCTCCTGTCTGATATTTGCATCACATTTTCACCACAGTCTAGGCCTAAGTGGCATCTTGGTTTCAAGAACTCTGCCTCATATGATTAAAGTACCATACAATGGCGTAATATCTTCAAAATGTATATTGCATCTCTGCTGTTTTCCCAGAGCAATCAGTAGTATTTTACAACAGTTACACATTTTGATTAAATATAGCGAAATTTTACCCCTGAATGATTTGCAAAATGGTTTGTTTACATGTAAAATATGGGTAAATTGTTGCAGATGGGCCAAACCTTGAAAATTATTGGTGTGGTCCTTTTAAGTGTTTGATATCGCATTGGATGGGTGGTGGTGGAAGTTAAGATCTTCAAAATGAATACTATTTGCTTTAGGCTAAACAAGGAATTCTGGTCTGCAGGAGGACCTCAAGCTCTCAGCTGAATGATGTGAGATTTTCATCTCTGTCAGGCCCAGTGGGGATCCCAGGGTTATGGATATATGAGCCTAGCAGCCAGCTTTGCCATCAGCAATGCAGAGCCTACTAAAAATGCTGTTACTAATTTGATACACTGTACAAATCTGCTCATTGCAAGTTGCAGAGGCTAGCTTGTGTTTGGCTTCTCTGTGCTCTTCTGACTGAGGAAGGCCTAATTACCATACATGTCTAGCAGGGAGGAGTGGGGAGCCTCCACAGATCCCTCTGCTTCCCGTCTTGACTTCCCTTAAAAGAGAGAAACGTGGGCTGGCGCTACCCCTCCATGGTAGGGACAGGCCAGGGTATTTTTAGCTGTCAGTCTTGCCATCCCCTGCTGCCTGGGACAGACCCACATGGAAATCCTCAATACCTGTCAGTAAGGAGGAAGGAGCATTTTTTACTTTTTACAGTTTTACTCCTCTAACATTTGTCATAATATAGATAAAATGTATTAAACAAAAATCTTGCCTTTTGAGTACTGTTTGGAAGTCATTGTAGTAAGTGCCATGAAGTAACCACTATAAATCCTTGGGCTGTCCACAGCTAACAGCTTTTTTGGTCAACCAAATCCCGTTCTTTCCCATCGATAAAACAATTAATCACGCCAGTTAATCACCCCTCTTGTCTCCACCATTGTGTTGACTCCACCATTGAGTCCATGAAACAGAGCTGATAACATAGTTATGCTTATGTCAGAGCTCTCAAATTCCCCTGATTACTTTCAAAAACATAAGAAAAATGGGAATGAGCAAATTAGCAACAAATAACCTGAAAATTACCAAGAAATTAGTAAAAAGTTGCAAGAAAAACAATTAGTTACAGTTCAGTTAAATTACAAGAAAATTACCATACAGTTGCCACAAAATATTAAATAATTACAAGAGTATTACACTAACTAACTAAATAAATTAAATTAAATTAAAAGAAATGAAGTGACCAACAAACCAACCACAATCTTGGTCAATTAAAATACCCCTGCAACTGACCGGTTACAGCCCAAATTTTTTTTTTTTTTTTTGGGGGGGTCATTTTTAAAAAAAAATATTTCAGGTCATTTATTGTTAAAATGGTTATGATTAATGATGACAGGGTTTTGAGTTATACAGTATTTAAGGCACAAAGGGATGATTTTCCATGGGAAAAAGAACTTGTACATATGTAATATTGATGGACGGAGAATAACTTGAGGGGTGCTTTAAACTATTCCTTGTGTGTATGACTCCCTGGAAGACCCATGGGGGTCCCTAGGCCCCACTTTGAAAACCACTGGACGACATATACTGACAAAATTGGCAGTAGAGAAGTTGGAAGACAACACTGGCATTTGCTTGCTGTTGAATTTCCTTTGTTCATTGAGGACAACTGCAAGTTGGAGACATCACTAGCTTCTTTTTCTTTTTTTATAGGGAAAATTGACAGATCTCCATGCTTCATATTGTGAGCTGCCCAGTACAGCCACAGTCTTTTACTGCTGACCACTGACCATCTCCATTGCAGCAGGTAGGTGTTGAGTACCTTGCTCAGGGGCATTTCAGTAGTAGTTGACAGAGGGAAGAGTGTTTGTCATTTATTTTATTGACAAGTGGAGTGACTGTTCAGGTTTTGTCATATTGGCTAGTTCCAGACCTGTGAATTTCAGGTTCCCTTTAAAAAAATCAGCCACTCAGTGAGTCTGGTGTTGCGTAATTCAACCGCAATATCACAGTTGGAAAGTAACATTTACTTTTTATTACTTTTTATCAATGTTGTTTTTAAATAAATTTAAACAGAAAACACTCAAAGCAGCATTGTGTGTTAAAGACATCTCTGTGTTCTGCTGAGGGATTTGGCTAAATTTTAATTTATCAACTAGTCCCACCAGTAGTCTGATATTCAGACTGATTGACTGTTCTGTTTTGGTCAGTGTTCTAAAAGTAAAAGTACGATTCACAGGCCTGGCCCCAGGCTAGTTATGAGCCCTTTTTCCAACAAATTGACCTGACATAAACAGCGCAAAGTGTCAACACTGACTGACAGTTTTGTAGTTGGCTAAAGCAGCTAAGTTAGACTGATTTTAAATAGTGTTGGAAATGAGGGCTATGATGGTAAGGATTCACTCAGAATCTCTGTAACCTCCCAGCAACTTGGAACAAAAGACAATCTTTGTGTTTTTGGAGTCTTTGAAGATGCTGTCCTGTGTCTCTACAACCCTCTGTTCCAGAGACATAAAATTTTGACACATAAAAAAACCCTTTTGGCCCACATCTCCAGAACCAAACACCCCAGTGACTTGGAGCCATTTTCTATCTGTTTTCCAGAAACACAAAATTTGGACAAAATTTTGCATATCTTAAATTGATTTTTGGCCCATAAGAAAATGCGGTGATGATGGTGATGCGCTCAACTGTGAAGTAGACATCACATAACCACTGTATGGTGGCACATTGCAACAACCCGTTTTTAATTATCTTCACAGCCGTATTCTCAAGTGGATAAAGCAGCTGCTGTGTTGACTGAAAACTACATCCCACAGAAATTGAACTTGGGGGCCATTTCAGACTAAGCCTGATATTCGTACTGAAAAACCACTCAGTTGATAACGTCATGGTGCTTTTCTTCAGGATTTAGCATTTGTTTAACTTTTCATCTCTCTGTTGTTTCAGCCTTGCACACAGTCCCTCACTGTCCTGTAGAAGCTGGCCAGTCCTGTAGCGTGGTATCATAGGATGTCCCGGAGCCCTGACGTGAAGGACGACCCCATGGAGTGCCCACTGTGTATGGAACCACTGGAGATTGATGACGTCAACTTCTTCCCATGTACCTGTGGATACCAGATATGCCGTTTCTGTTGGCATCGCATCCGTACAGACGAGAATGGCCTCTGTCCCGCCTGCAGGAAGGTAGACCACATTCTACTCTGTAGCCAGTTTTAGCCAGTATTCCTTTATCTCAGGAATGAATGGGCAACACATCTGCCATTGGGAACAGGAGTTGGCAGGATTTCATGGAAGAAGAACTGATTGGTGAAACTATTACAATCCAAGCATGTAGTCTTGAAACCCTGATTATTAGACGTGCAAACACTTTGAGCCCCACTGATTTTGTTTGCATTTTTCTTCTTTGTATCTGGCTCATAAGAACTACAATGACCCAACTAGTTGGAAATGTCACCCATTACTCTGGTAACAAAAAATATACCAATTGATTTCATAGTGGTGCTAAATGAATGCACTTAAAATCTTTTCAACTTTAAGTAATAGAAACATGTTTTTCCAGGATTTCTTGAGATGAGACACAACTATCCACACATAGCAAACTGAAAAAAGTACTTAATTGGATTTTTGATAATCAGTATGCTTCTGCTATATTTGGCTGTCAAAATTGCACACCGGTTGCACACCAGTTGACCAGCTAGCTGTTTTTATACTTTATGCTCATATGCCCACTGCCCAGTTTGATTGAAAGTAAGTTCATACCCCCTCTCTGTGGTAGAGCTGGGCAATATATTGATATTATGTTGATATTGTGAAATAAATCTAGATATTGTCCAGGTTTTTGGGTATTGTAGTATTGTGATATGACATAAGTGATGTCTTTTCCTGAAAAGGAGATGCAATTGTCTGAACTTAATAGACTGCTGTAGCTGTTCTATTATTTGCCGCTACTTGCCTGGTTGCCCATGTTAATAATGACTGTTTATCATAAATCTCATTGTGTAAATATTGTGTAAAAGCACCAACAGACATTCCTGCAGTAACGTCACAATATTGATATTGAAGTATTTGGTCAAAAATGGTGTGATGTGATTCACAACAAAAAACATTAATTGTGATTTTGTCCATCGCTACTCTCATCCCTACTCTGGCGGTTGCTGAAAGGCATTCTGAGAAATGTGGGAAATCATAAATTGAAATAGGAGATGAGGCAGAATGAGAGAAAATGGGTGCATCATAAAACCAAACTAGATGTGCTTTTTGTAAAGGACAGAGGGTAATATCCTCAAAACTACCAGAATCCTTAATGGCACGTTGTAACTATGGCCCTATACAACTAATTTGAAAAGATTCAAAAACTGTTTTAGTAAGCAAACATTTAAATATTCAAGCAAAGTTTGTGATTGCATTCACAGCCAGGATCTGCAGTGGCAACTCTATAATATCCCTGACCTGTAGTTTTGGAGATGTAATTACAACATGTCATCACAAAATATCTCTCTGTCTGTTGTACTGAGCATTAAGGATTGATAATACGTAACAGCAATCAAAAGGTTGCATTTTCCTTCAATGGTGTATGTATGTCCTGTGTGGTGCAGCCCTACCCAGAAGACCCTGCGGTGTATAAGCCCCTGTCACAGGAGGAGCTGCAGAGGATAAAGAATGAGAAAAAGCAGAAACAGAACGAGAAGAAGCAGAAGATCACAGAGAACCGCAAACATCTGGCCAGTGTTCGCGTGGTCCAGAGGAACCTGGTGTTTGTAGTGGGGCTGTCTCAGAGGCTGGCTGACCCTGAGGTGAGATAAAAAATACACACTTGAGTTTTTACCACTGTCAAGACTGAAAGTCAGACTGGGCATAAAGTCCTTTTTTAAATGAGCATTATCTAATAAATAAAAGTAAGTAAACTTTATATTGTAAAACTTAAGGTTGACTGTGAACCTTCACGTCTTATATCATACTTTGAATCTCATAACCCTCATTTCAGTTTTGGTTATTTTGCATGGATGCTGTACAAGGAAGTATCACAAAATAGTGCCAAATCTTTTGTGATAGTAAAACAACATACTTTATGATGTAGAGAGTCCCTTAGACCCACAGGTGGTCATTTGAGTGCATCCCCAATAAATTTTGTGTCGTGTTTGCAAGTTTATACAATTGTAATAGATCCTTAGTTTGATCCGTCAACCTCTTTCCTGATGCAAGAACGAGAGCCTCACCAGGAGCGTACAGCTCCAAAATGACGTTGATAGAGAACAGCAAACAACGCAATTTCTCAAAATGGTAGAACTTCTTTGTTTTGTAGAACAGCCGCTGTATCACTCAGTGACACTCGGGTCCCATAGTCAAGCTACTCTGTTTGTGTAGCTAGAGCTAGCAGCTTGTGCTGCTGTGTAGTGATACAGTGGCAGTTCTAGGAAAAGGAAATTCTTCATTTTTGGAACAAGGGGGCTGGAAAGAGTGTTAACAATGATTCAATGACAAGTGTTTGTTGTGGATCCTTCGAAACATTTTTCTGTTGATGCTCAAATTCATGTTATTTGCTGGTGTCTATCCACTTGCACTCAGTACACTGCTGGGTGAGGCTCTCGTTCTTGCAACAGAGAAGGTGTTGAGGGGCCAAACTTGATGGATGTATTAGGGCCTGCACACATTAGGGCCATTTGCACCGTATTGTACTAAAGCAAAAATGCCCCTCTCCCCAGTCCTTGGCTGGCCTGCACTCACATTATTTAAAGCCCAAATGTGCCCAAGCGCGATTGCCCCTGGTATGCACGTCATCACGTTGAAATACGACAACAGGCATGGTCCGACGTCATCATAAATCAATATAGTTCAGATACATTCATCATGTCGTCCTTTTAACTAAAAGACGTTTTTGGTCCTTTTAATCAGACATGGGTTAAGAGATGTTTATTTACCTTGACAGTTTCGGAGGTAACTTCCTCCTTCTTCAGAAAGGTCCAACTGACAGCCGGAGCGGCATGTAAGCTGGCTGCTACATTCAACAACTGGGTGGCCGCGCACACCATGCGGTGCCGCAGCCGGCCCACACAGACTGCCATATATACCTTTCATCATAAATCAACTTTTGTTTATACGCAGTTGCAGCAGCACAACGGACAGTGACACAGACAACATGGTTGATTATTGATTGCGCAACGTGGCCATTCGCCGGTAATCGCGCTGCGCGCATTAAACAATTTTGCAGAGGCAGGAGGAAAGTCTCAGGATTTACGTCCTATCCATGTTCACGCGCTGCGTGCATGACCGTGCATGTGCTCATGCATGAACGCTCGTACTGCACTGAAGCATCCAACCGTGCCAGAGCGGGGGAAGTGTGCTGTATTCAAGCACAGAACAGAGCGATCACACTAGCCAAATAATCCGGATTTTAGGGGCAAACGTGCTTGGTACAAACTCGGTAATATGAGCAGGCCCTTACTCTCACGTGAAGCAGCAAATATGGCTATATTTCCAGACTGTTGCTTAAAAAATGAACCACATTGTCTTAGTCTTTTGTTATTTGCTTTTAGCATAATTTTGAGTACAGGCATTAAGAGCTGAGGATGTCTGGCCAAACCCCTTCACCAATGCTAAGGTTTTTTGGGACATCAGTGTTCTGAGTGACCAGATTCTTCTTAGAGTCATTCTGCCAAGGGGATGACAGAGGCGCAACAATAAGGCACTACAGGGGAATATTTGTTCACTGTGAGCTAAGTTATTATCCTCCTATTTCCTGGAGATTCATGTAATTAGCTGGAGTTGTAAGCCTTGAGGCCGTTGGAAAGAAACTGAACTGGGAAGGTGCAGCTCTGGACGTCAGGCTTCATTTTCACAGCACAATGTAATGTTTAGGAAGCAGTGTATAAACAGATACAAACCAGGAAATTATAGTGTTCTTTTATGAGAAATAAGGCATTGACCAGTCACCTTTTATATGATGCTGTTTGATTTATTGCATGTTTCACACAATTTTCATTTGACACCAAATTGTAATCTCAAATGCTCGACCCTGGTCTGATGTTGACTTTGGATTTTGGTAAAATTTCAGTGAAGCCACGTCAGCTGCACTAGCTGCTATGTACTATTCTAAAAATGAATGGTTTGTAAGGCAACAGTAGCAGTTTAGTCTGCCAGTGTGTCTCCCACGCACAACAGTCCTGAAAAACAGAGTTGCCTTCGTGCCTGATGGCATCCATGATGACGTTCCATGCCATGAATAGTCCTCAGCAGACTATTCATCTGTCCACCAAAGGGGAAAAGTGTCAAAAGTTTACAAGTGGCATAAAGATTATTATGAAGGATAAGGCCTTGGAAATGCTCTAGCCCTCTGAGACCACACTGTCATTGAGAAACATTTGTCCACAGCTGTTCATTGTGTATTACAAATACAATTTCAAAATATGTATTCTGTTGTTCCTTTCCCTCTCTCACTTTGCTTTGTCTGTTCACTGAAACACCCCCATCCCTGTCAACATTGTTTAGCGGCTTTTCTCCTGTAGGAAGGAAGAAGGAGCGCTGCTCATGAGAGAAAAACACTGTAGAACGTGTCAGTAATCTGTCAACAAGTGGGGTTTGCAATAGGTGAAGTAGCCTGATGGTTCATGACTGTAAAAAGTGATGTGTAAAATGGCTACCGCTGTTGCAAACATCAACGGGCTAATTTGCCTCATCTTCATAGGTCTTTTGACTGCGGTGGAAATAAAGAGATCGACAACTACCTTAACGACATTAATCAAGACTCTGTTCCATTAAGGTCTAACAGAGCCAGGGCCTTGGTCTTGTCCATTCAGGTTCATTTCTAAAGGCTCTGCTACATTTCAGTGGAAAGGAAGCTTAATTCATGTCACTCGTGAGACTTGTGCTTACCTGTTATTTCATGTCAAAGTAGCTGCTGTGACGATTACTTAAGTATCTGATATGGGCACAGGTTTGTGGTTAGGCCACAACACCTATCGGTTTTCATTACCGAGGCAACAGTATTGCCATTTTTCCTTAAAACTATGCCCTCACAGACACATTGCTTGAGAACACTGTAGAGATCACAATTTGTTTTTGGCAAAATGTCTTTCTTCTCCCCTTGAGTGAGAAGTAATTTGGAAAAAAACTTGTATGTGTTAAATATTTTGACAAAACTACTTTGGCAACAGCTCCTAAACTTGTGCGGGGGGTACACCCACACCATCGTGACCAACAGAACATGCTAGTTCTCTTTTGCTTCTCACTTGCTTTAAACTCCCTTTGGCTGTCACCAGGATCATGAGCCCTTGGTCTGGTGTCCACACCGTTTATACACAGGAGAATGTTTTTTGTTTTTAATGATCATATTTGATAGCATTTCTTCTTTATTTGATAGCAACAGTAGAGAGAGAGAGCAAAGACAGTGGTGAGAAGAGGGGATGACATGCAGCAAAGGGCTTGGCTCAAGACTTGAGTGGTATGTGCTCTACCAGGTTAGCCACCAGGGGCGCCCCCACACCACAGGATAAATTGACTGAGTGGACTCCTCTACCCTTCTCTGCCTTGGGTCACCCAGGCACTCACGGCTTATCATCAGTGTTAAAAACATCTAGTTTGGCCCTGCCTTTAAGTGAGCCACACAGTCAGGCTTTGTATCTTCTAATTCACTCCTTTGTTTTCTCATTGCCAAACAAGCTACCACAAGAACTAAGGGATTACTGGTTTGTCTTTCTCTATGTTTATCTGCATCCCTCTTTGGGTTTTGGAGGAAGAGGGTGGGAGCCTGTGAAGGCCGGACAGCTGTAGTCAAGCAAAGGCTACAAAGAAATTTCCACTCACAGCCAAGACTGACCAGAATGTCAAATCCACAGTCTACTGACACACACACACACACACACACACACACACACACACACACAGGGATTCAGTGCATGATATTCCTTTGTGTTTATTTGTGTGTTCAGAGTTGTTTATTGTTTTCATAATTCTGCCATAGTGCTTTCAACTTCTGTTTTCATCTGAAAATAGTCCTATTTGGTTCTTATCCACATGGTGAGATGCAGCCCGCCGCTCCATTCACAACTATTGCCAGGCTTCTGAAATGTATTCCACCTCATGGTCTGTTGAAAACCCAACTAAATGAAATCTTGAAACCCTCTTAAAATACTTCATTGTATTCCTTTTTATTTGTAATTTTTTAGGGAAGTTTTGGGGGGGTAATTTTTGGATTATTTTCTTATGATTTTTGGTAATTTGTCACTTATTTCTGCATCATTTCTTGGTAATGTGCTAATCACCTTTTTCCCTTCTTTTTGAAACAAATCAAATGAATTTGCTCATGTTGCAAAGGGTTAAATGTTTTTGAAAGGTATCTATCTTAGGGGCAATCGTGCTTGGGCGCGGATCAAACTTGCCAGTGTGAGTGGCCTCTAAATGTCTCTCACAAACATTTTAAGACGAGAAGCCTGATTTTGATCCAGCATCAGGGATCTGACATTTAAATATGTAATTTTAATAATTCTAAAAGTAGATTCTTGTAATTTTCTTGTTTAAATTTTTTACGTTTTTGCAAATTTTCGGGTGTTTACTAGTGTTTTTTTTTTTATTTTATTATTATTATTATTATTTACTATTGGTATGGTAATTTATTTACTAATTGCCTTTCTTCCCATGTTTTGAAAGAAATCAAGTGAATTTGCTCAGGTTGTGAAGTGTCAGGTGCAGATGTGACAAGAATCACACTGTCCTATTGAACAGTGAACAGTTCAGGTAAATCTCCTTTTTGGCTTTGTGCCAAACAGGTTTTGAAGAGGCCAGAGTATTTTGGGAAGTTTGGGAAGATTCACAAAGTGGTTATCAACAACAGCACATCATACGCGGGCTCACAGGTAAGGCCCACAAACCTCCTCTGTGTCATGGATTAGAGGTGGATTGATTTTTCCAATGTGGCTCTTGGAAAGCAGGCCGGGTGTAGCGACTCAAACCAAAGAGACCAGGTGAAAGCTCAGGCAGTAGATTGTCAGTGAGCCAATTATTCTTGCAAAATAAGCTCTGACTGGGTGAATGATGACCTTTGCAGGAAGTGGAAGCTCCCTGAGCATTATTCCTGTACATTCTTACTTCAGAAATACATAATGCAAAATTATATTGTCTCAAATGACTTGTTTTATTATAAGCATTATCACTCAAAAAAGTGATCAAGGAAAGTTCCTCATTATTTTCTACAAATTGTAAGGGCGATGTGGCTCAGGAGGTAGAGCGGTTGTCTGGTAATTTGAGGTTTCCCCTTTGGATCTCCAGCTCCTCCAGAGTATGTCAAAGTGTCCTTGAGCAAGATACTGAACCCCTCACCACTCCTGATGGACAGCTAGGCACCTTGCATGGCAGCCTCTCAGTGTGTGAATGTGTGTGTGAATGGGTGAATGTGAGGAAAACATTGTAAAGCACTTTGAGTGGTCAGTAGACTAGAAGAGTGCAGTCCATTTACCATTTTTACCATAACCAGAGATAGTTATATAGGAAGCTTGGAAGCAAGTTCAGTTCAAACATATATCATATAATATATATACTTTATAATATCATCCTAAGTGGTGATTAATATTTTCCAGCAAACCATTTTGCGTTGCCTATATGGAAAGATCACAACACTGAGATTTCTGTTTTATTGTAGCATAAAGCTGATTGCCAAGTTATATTTATTATCTTTCATTACAGTTTCAGTCCTGCAAGTCAAAATAGAAACCCCATAATAAAAACATTTTTCATTAAGCTTCATCATCTGTATTAAATTGTGTGAGATCAAAAATAAGTATTTTTATTAAATAATGAACCTGTGAAGATATTTCTCCAACACTGTATCAAGATATGCATGTCTAACAAGAGATTCATATTCTTGCATGATATGAATGAGCAGCGCTGTAGTGATAACCTGACTTTTCACTGAACTCTGTTATCTTTTCATGTTCTTTCAGGGGCCTAGTGCTAGTGCCTATGTCACTTACATTCGCTCTGAAGACGCCCTCAGGGCAATCCAGTGTGTCAACAATGTAGTAGTAGATGGCAGAACACTTAAGGTAAGCTTGGAGGGTTTAGTGTCTGTACACTTGGAACTTAGGTAGAATGTATTAAATTATTAAATTCATCAATACTACTTCATAAGTGGTGAAACATTTTCTAATTACTGTTAGTATCAACATGTTGATTTATGTAATTTATCTCAAGTGCCATTACATTGAAATCATTTCTAATTGTAAAATTATAGTCCCCCCGGGGTCAGCTGGGAAAAAAAAGAAAATCTGTGCACCCTATTTTGAAATCACAAGTTTTAGATTGGTTGTTTTCTTCCTCACCACTGCAATATAGATAGTGTGTCTGGATGCTAAGCTGCTTTCACAGGAAGTCAGAACATGGAATATCACTTTAATTTTTTTCAATTTAAGTGGGCTTTATTGGCATGAAATACAAACATACTTAATGCCAAATCATATATACAATACTGCTGCTAGTTAAAAGATAGGGGCAACACAGATAAAACACAGCACAAATAAAAGTGGACTAAAAAGTAGTTTTTAAAACATTGTTTGTCAAAAATGTTCAGCCGAACAATTTATCTAATAACAAATGTTTCAAAGTTTCATCCCCTCTGTCTTTGCATTATGACATATAAAGATGTATATTGCAGCTAATGTGGCATATTGGCGTCTTTTGTATCTGACCTGCAATAACGTGGTGTTGTCGATATAACCCCAGGAGAAATTAATGCTTTCAAGGAGACGAAACAATGAATTTTCTCCCATGGTGTATACCAAGGACAAGAGCATTCATTTTCCTGAGTTGACACAGTAAACGTCATGTTGTGTCAGTTTCATAGATGATACTCTTGATGCCCCATCCCTGTAACTGTGCTGCAAAGTATCCACCTACATATGAACTCAAAAGCTAGCAGTTAGAAACACTGATGTAAAGAGAGTAGTTGCTATGGAAATGACACACAGTCTTGTCTAGTCCTATTGGTGTAAACTGGGAGCTTTCAGAATGTTGCAGATCATATACTTTGAGATTCCTTTGCAAGTAGCTGTGTCATCTCATCGTGAATCTTTGGTTAAACTGGCTCTCAGAACATAGAATGCACAACAGCACACTGCTGGGTTTAGAACACGTCTGTCTATCTATCTATCTATCTATCTATCTATCTATCTATCTCTATCTATCTCTATCTCTATCTAGAGATAGACATAGAGATAGATAGAGATAGATAGATATACTGTATACTGTACGCTAAGCCTTGAACTAAACGGTGAAGATGTTCTGAAATTGTGTATTTTGAGGATGTTCTGAAATTATCTATTTTCTAATCTCTCTGTTTTCCAGGCTTCTTTAGGAACAACAAAATACTGCAGTTACTTTTTAAAGAGCATGCAGTGTCCTAAACCGGACTGCATGTATCTGCATGAGCTCGGGGACGAAGCTGCTAGTTTTACAAAAGAGGAGATGCAGGTATGATGAGCCTGGGAAGAAACTTATATGCTACTCAACCAAGGAAAGTCCTGTTTCACGGCTTCCTTCCATTTCTTTCCATTTTCAGATTTCTCCAGTGTACTGGTCCACAGCTTGTACAATCTTTTATGTTTTCAATCCAGACCATACACGCAGTTCTGAATTGTCTTAGTTGTGGTGCCTTTGTTAGTATCTATCTATGTGTGCAGCAGGCATATAGTACATTATTTTGGGTGTCTCTAAACCAAGGCAAAACATTTCATGCATCAGAAAGACTAGAAGACATTTTATCAACATTTTATCGAAAAGATAAGGTGTGATAAAATGAAGATGCATGCACACACACGCCAACGTTATGGTGATGACACCATTTTTAAGGACTTGGGGAAAGTCCGTTTTTGTATCTGTCAGATAATTCTAACCAGTTTGTGGAGTTTCACCAAAACCACACTATTTTTTTCCTGTTTTTGGTGTTTGAAAACTTTTTTCCCATCTTATAGGCAGGAAAGCACCAAGAGTACGAGCAGAAACTATTACAAGATCTCTACAAAATGAACCCTACCTTCCTACAGACCTCAGCTGCGGCAGGGGAGAAACCAAAGGGCAAATCCAACTCTTTACAAAGGTAGTCTTCCCTTCTGTCTGCCCACTCCTACATTTATCTGACACGGGTGTTATCCACAGAGGATTATGTGTCGTATCCATGCCAGGGTTTCCCCCAGGATTTTTTGAAACTGTGGTGCTGAGGTTGGCTTGAGAGCACTTCATCTTTCTTTTTTTTTTTTTTTTTTTGAAAAAGAGCTCTAAGGCTCTATTGTAGTTCAACTCAGCCAGAGGTGGCCCATTGATGCTGAGCAGCATGCATGCTAACAGTAACAACACACTTTTTAGTCGGCATTTTTAGGGACGCTAACGTTTGTTTTAGCGGACGTTAGCTAACGCTACAACAGGCTTTTTTAACAACACACATTTTGATGCCCTGGTCATGGTCGCGCAACCGCCCGGTAACTTTACAGGAACCTTCGTCCTACTCGGCCCTCTCAGTGGAGACACGGCAGGTGAGAGGGCCGAGCCAGAGGACGTTCCTGTAGCAGCTCCTGCCCCCCAAATACTACCAGGAACACTGCAGAAGCCCCAGCCACAAGCCATCCACAACCCGAAAAAGCTCCAGCCCCGTCATGTCATATTTGGCTTTGACTATGACTGAACATTTGCTCTCACTTTAAGGAAAAAAATTCAGGATATATATCGTATATCTATATTCAGCCAAAATATATTAGGATATGACTTTTGGTCCATATCGCCCAGCCCTACTGTCGGTCGCAATGCAATGTTAACATTAATAACATTAGGGTCGTTTTCACAGGCTTGAACAAAAAATGGATTAAACTTAATCTTGCTTAGGTACCTTGCTCTCGCCCTTTTCTCTCCCTCTGCTTTTTACCGCCTCCACTCTTGAGCGCGCAGCAGTAGCACAAAGCAGGCGGGTGATAACTCCGGTGCGTTTTCAAAATAAAATTAATTGCGGCGTAGTGTAACATGTCGTGATATTTAATTTATCATTTAAAACTCTGATCATAGTAAGTATATGTGCGCAAATATATGCTATGTGTGTATGTAGGGTCGTTTTCACAGGTCATTCATACAATATACTTTAAATTGTGTTAACACCCGAAAAAAAAAAAAAAATCATCATTCCCAAGCCGTGGCGGCTTTTATTTAGCCGTGGCGGTGCGCCACGATCAATTACATGTAGCGGAAACCCTGCATGCATATGTGCTCACCTTTGCCATGCCTATCCCTTCGCAGATCCAACAGTACCAACAAAGATGGCTGGCCGTTGCTGCAGCCATTGGGAAAGACAGCCAACGGTCTGTCATCAGACCACAGGAAGAGTCCCACGTTGGACGGATCTGATTCTGAACACATGACCCCTGAGGGGCCCGAACCTGACATCAGTCTTGGCCCTGTAGCAGCCCTCTCCCCTTTCTCTTCAAACTGTGATCCTGCCAGGTAAACTAGCTCTTTTTTTTTTTTTTTTTTTTTTTTTTTTTTTTTACCTCCATTGAGTTATTCAAGTGATTTGTCATTTATTTTAATTTTAATTTCATTTTGCAAATAGTATAATGGAATGCTACACTTACATTACTTTATTAAGCCAACTGAATTTGTGACACTAGTGATCCTAAAGGCCCATCCCAGTGACTTTGCATGTTTAGCGTAATATCTACAAAATGTATATACTTCATGTTTCTTATGTTTCAAATCAAGCAGTCATATTTTAGAACTCCACTATAATTTTTCCTCCCTTTTTTTTCCAGCCATTTATTCCACTACGATATGAAAATGAACTTTCATTGACTTCAAACTTTGTTCACACCAGTATTCCATCACTGTAATAAAGTTGTCCACATTAGTTTTCCTAAAAGCAGCAGCACTGTTGTGTTTTGATTAATTGAATTTGGGCTGAGTCAAGTGGTCTCTCTGCTGGAAAAAAGTTTGCTTTACACAGCCAATTATCAGTGCTGTGGTTTATGAATGGTGACGCCCTTGTTAGCTGTACATGCAGAACATTGTAAGGGGATTATAACCAAAAAATAATATTTGAAAAAAGTGGGATTATAATTATATGCAGGGCTTAAAGTACTCTGGTGTGGTGCTGCATTTCCGACATGACGGACATTCTGTTTTTTTTTTTTTTTTGTTTTTTTTTTTGTGGCAACAATTTGGCATAGGTTAGCATTTAACGAATAATCTTCTGATTTTCAGCAAAGCACATTGTTAGATCCACCAATAGTATAGTGTTATCAAACTCAGCTGGCCAATAGGAGCTGAGTGGGGAGGGTCTAAAAACAGCATGGCGTGTGCGTTTTGTTCAACAGGGGGATGCGGCAGTCTACCATCTGGTAGAGTAGATAGAGAGAGCTAAGCAGCGTTGAAGTAGAGTAGAGCAGGGCAGAGAGATGGAAGCGAAATACATTGAACCCGGTGTCAATACAGCAGAATTGGAGAGAGGGGTGAAAAATAAATGTAGTGTCAAGGAGGAGGGCGCTGAGGGCAAACCATTTAAATACATGGTGCAAAAAGCTGAACGAGCCAGGTATGGCATTTTGCGTCGCTTGTTCGAAAAAGTTGATGTATGGAAACAGTGGCAAAAAGGTTTTCCGTCGTCACGAAACCAACCCAAATCACGTTGCTGCAATCCGCGCCTTAAAGAATAACACCACACTACCTAAAAATCAATATCATTATAATACAACTGGGTGCTGGGTGCAATACAGTAAAGAATCAGCTAAACTGAGGTAAGTGTGGGTCATTGGGTTATATACACAGTAGCCATCTTTGACAATAGATGGACCTCTTCCGAGGAAGACTGACAAAGGTTGCCGCTGTGCAAAAGATGTACCACTGGTAAAATCACTGGTGTGGTCCTTTAAAAGGAAACTTGATTAATCTTTCACTTGCTAAATAAACACGTCCACTATTAATTTGAAAAGTAGAGAAATATGAAATTGAAAATCCATCTTCCAATGTAACTACAGTGAAAATTAGTGCCAGGAGGACTTTCAGATAGCCAATTAAGGTTACTAGCACAGACATTTCACACATAGCAAATCAGCAAGAACCTTATGAAAATTCCACAGGATGTGAGATATGTAGGCATGTAGATGCTGGACCCTTTACCAAAATTCTTCTCCTTTTATTTTACAGCCCGAGTGACAAACTGCCAGACATCATCAGTATAGGCAATGGTGAAACGTCACAACTGGTAAGAAATGGACTTGGTTTTACCAGTTAAAGATGAGCAGTGGCACAAGTAAGCAACATGGGCTCCTGTACAAAACTCTTATCACAAGAGCCATGTCCCTAAAGCAGCTACACTGATTAGAATTAGAGATGCCGCAGATTGATCAGCAGCCAGTTAGATCGACCAATATTTAGTGTAAATAAGAGATTGGTGAAATCCGATACTAATTTCTATTCTCCGATCAGAAAAGAAAAAGGCTGGCAAAACACTAAATCGGACTGTTTATGTAGTAATCATTACAGCAGAATAGACACAGCTGACTTTTGAGAGGAAAGGGATAGTTCACTCATTTTGAAAAACTGATATTATTTCATTTCCCTCCTATTATGAATGTAAACACATCCTCATTGTTTACATGGAAAACTCTATTCTACATTTTTAAGAACACATGAAGAAGTAGCTGCATGTGAACATCAGTCTAGACTGGTTTTTTTTTTGGGGGGGGGGGGGCTAGATTTTCTAAGAATGAGGTTGGGCTTTCTACCAGATGTCAATACTTGTCTCATTGCATAATCCTGTGCATTTTGGTTCAGGTTATATTCTCACTCCTAACGTAGTGCACCACACATTTATTGTACAAGGACGCAGATACTTGTCCACATGTTTCACCACTGTAATTTGATGTTACCTGAGTTCAAATGGCATTATTCTCATCTGCCAAACAAAACACACTGTGGGAGGAAAGACTTGAGGGTTCCAATTAACTGTTCCAAACAAGACATGTAGGAAGATGCCTTAAGACCTGATGCTGTCATTGTGTTGATAGAAAACCAAAACCAAAAATTATAATCTTTGTATCACTGATTAAGACACACAGTGCTTGAAACAAAGCACCTCTCAAGTTAGAATTTCTTGTCACTGTCAATAATTTTAATGGGGTTATATCTCAGTCGCTGCAGTGTTTGCAGTTTCTTTTTTTGTTTAAGGTTTGCAGTTTCTTTTATAATGTATATCCTTTTCTGTTGCTGACCAGTTGACTTAATTTTCTTGTGGTTTTTTTTTTTGTCCATCTTAATGGATGTGTTTTGTTCTTAAGTCTCTCTTTAAAAAGAGATCTCTGTCTTGATTACGCTACCTGGCTGAATTAATTAGTAATGAAATGTCAACTTGCCCTCCCTCTCTCTCCCAGCTCCCGGGGAGTGACTCTCCGTCGCCCCCTCCTGGCCTCAGTAAACCTAGCCTGGTGGTTCCCATCAGTGTGGCAGGCCTCACAGCTCGTTCCCCATTCGAGGGCGGTGCTGCAGAGTCACAGTCTCTGTTCTCAGACAACAGCAACTTCCGGCACCCAAACCCCCTCCCCAGCGGCCTGGCTGGCTTTCCCAGCTCCCCACACAGCAACGCTGACTGGCCCACAGCACCAGAACCACAGAGCCTCTTCACCTCAGGTGGGTTTTTGGGATCAAAACCTGACTAATAACATACAAAGAGGCCTGGGTGTTGGTTCATGCTCCTGCTGATTACAAGCTGCCCATGGGTCATTTAACACTTTGAATTTTGTGGGAATTTTATGGCAGTTGTTTGCAATTTAATTTTAAATATATACCTGTAATCATAATAATGTTCTTGTAAATTTTAAATTTTTTTTATACTTTACTGGTAAAGAAATTAAGTAAATTTGCTTAGGTTTCAAATGGTTAAATAATCTGAAAAGTCTCTCTTGGAAAAGAGATTTTTAATCTCAGTGAAATTTATGTGTTAAAAAAATAACAAAATAATAAATATGTGTCTGTTTTCAAACTGTGGACAATGTGGATGATGTGCTGTTTGTCTCATGTGTCCCCTGCAGACACCATACCAGTGTCATCCTCCACAGACTGGCAGGCGGCCTTCGGCTTTGGCTCATCTAAACAGCAGCAGCAGGATGATGACCTGGGCTTCGACCCTTTCGACATCACCCGCAAGGCACTGGCTGACCTCATAGAGAAGGAGCTCTCTGTTCAGGACAGCTTTACCTCTTCCTTGTCGCCCAGCTCCTTCCCGCACAGCCCCCATGGGCCCTCCCTCACCTCCCTTCCCACCAAAGGCCTCGGTTCCCCTGGAGGTCTCCTGGCCCCCAACCACCTCCCACCCAACTCTGGCCTCCCACACCGCTTCTCTCAGCACCAGCACGTTCACCGTGGAGTCTACAACTCCTTCAGCTTTCCTGGGCACCCTCCACTCTCCTCATCCTCCTGCTCCTCCTCCACCACTTCCTCCTCAGCTCCCCGCCAATCCTGGATGGGTGCCACCCCAGCCTCTTCACGCAATAACTTTGCGCACTTGAACCACACTGTCAGCCCAACAGTCTCCACCTCACACAGCAGCTTCTTGGACTTGACTCTGCTGTCAGGGCATCACAGTACTGGGCTAGGAGGAATCCCAATCACAGGTAAGATGGGACCAAGGCTGTCTGGGACATGTGATGGTTTTCTGTTGTTTCATAGGACCATATCAGTGATCTTGCATGTTTAGCCTAATATCTACAAAATGTATATACTTCTAGTTTCTGCCAATCTTTCCCAAATCAAGCAGTCGTGTTTTAGAACTCCAGTATAATTTTTATTCCCTTTTATCTGGCCTTTGTTAATCCATTCATTCCACTACAATATGAAAATAAACTTTCAGAGACTTCAAACTTTCTTCACACTAGTAACACAGTAAACAGTCTCTCCGCTGGAAAGTAGTTCCCAGTTGTGAATCTTCAGAATATTTAATATAGATTGTTGCAGTGCAAAATGTGGGCAAATTGTAAAGAAACATTCATAATCACTGGTATGGTCCTTTTTTAAGGGCTTTAACAATGTAGGTACACACAAGGCCTTCTTTCTGTCACTGATCTGGTTCCCTCATAATGCATTATTTCATTACATATGTTGTTCTTATCCTACAAATCCTGCATATCCCAGTCCACCTGCTTCTACTGAACTCTTCCAGTTAGGATGGACACTTAATCTTGATTGGGAACACAGAACACAGGGATCCGTGCCTTAGCTATGTGCTCTCTAAAGTCATGGCTCAGTGGCTGTTTTCTGCAGAATAACTCAGCTGATTTCCAGAGATAAACAAACCATGACGTCATTTTAGTCCATGGCATTGTGGGTAAATGTACAGATCATTCAGTTGACCTCTGGGTGGCAGCACATCATTTGCCATTCTGGCTGAAATCACCATATGCAAAATGCTGGAGGTTACATGGCTTTTAGTAGAATGCAGTAATGGAAGGCCTACAATTTTTAATCGTTATACCAAACTGACAATCAGTCAGTCACTGTGATACGGTGATAATTATCTGCCGTTATTGAGCTTAAACTTGTGTTTTTAAGTTTTGTTCAGGTTGCCTCAGCCGTGCATTCTGCTCCTACCCCCAACTCATGCGAAACGTCTGGGAAAATATTTAGAGAGGCGAGAGAGGCATCTGGCAGAAGAGTGGACAGAGAATCTGTATCTTAGTATCATGTCACCCTATCAAGCACAGTCCCAGTCCCAGCGCTGCCACTTCAGGTCTCAGTTTTGCTCTGTGCCTGTAATATATTCCGTACCTGAAGTCCCAGTTTACCTCAGGCCAAGACTTCCAAAAGCTGCTGACAAGATCTGCCAGTAATTTTAATAGCACTTAACGCTTTGAAACTTTCAAAGGCAAATTCACTTGATATCTTTAACATGGGAAAACTGTATTTGTAATTACTAAAATTATATATTCGAATGTCAGATCAGTAATGCTAGATTGAAAACAAGCAAGAAATTTTAAAAAAAGTTACAAGAATTACCAGAAAAATATTATTAGTTATTATTATTATTATTGTTGTTGTTGCTAATATTATTGTTGTTGTTATTATTATTATTATTATTATTATTAGTCGTAGTAGTAGTAGTAGTATTATGGTTGTCGTAAATATTGTAAGTGGATGAAGTTGCTCAAAAACATATGTTCACCAAGTCTGAAACTGTTGATGTGTGATAAGAAGAGAGGCTGTAAAAATAAAATGTCTTGGAGGCTTAGTAAAGCTTGGCAGTAGCCACAGGGTGTAGACTTACCCTAAAATCCCTTTAAGGTACACTGATTTAAAGAGAGCACCTTAGAAACCATCCCTCGTCTCCATCCAGACAGCACACAGAGCAGAAACACCGTTTTCTTGCATCACTGAGGGAAATGTGAACTGCTGCTTTATCAACCAGCCCAAATGAAAGAAGCTCCCAACCATACTTACTGGTTGCTTTTTTTAACTGTAATTTAAATCAAACTGAAGAAAGTCAGAAACCACCATTTATTTTGAGATACTATCTGTGATAATTTCATCAGCTAAAACTATGACAAAAGTATTCTTCAATTACAGTTTTTTCAGTACAATAATAACACAAATACATAAGAAAAATTAACCTTTGTCAAAAAAAAAAAAAAAAAAAAAAACTATGACGAAATATGACAATTTACATCAACAAATAAAAAGTGAAAAATGTCACAAATAGATGAATAAAACCAGCCCCTGATTTCAGTCTGGAAGGGATCCAGTTATTAGTTTGTAAACCACTGGATAATGTAGATTCAACAGAAATTTTAACTAAAATGAACAGACCTGACATATCTGTGCAGTATGTCTTTGCTAAGGCCCAGTTTTTGGGAGGTAAAAGAAGAACTGACATATGGACAAACTTTAATTTTGATATTGAGTACACTACGTTAGAAAATACAAGAAGCTACTATTAGCATAATCTGTATATAATGGTCGCTGGCAAGTAATTAAAAGTGGAAATTTCACAAAAGAGATGGAAAAGTGAAAAATGATTCAGTAAGATTAGACTAAAGCACAGTTTTCAACAACTGAAACCTCTACAAAACAATCTACTAAAATGTGACGAAAACAGATTTTAATGAAAGACTAACACTAAATCAAAATTAGCTGTGAAAATTAAGACTGCTCTGTAAACGATGCACACAATACACATTGAAAAATCACTTATGAACATGTATAGTTGAAAGTGCAATATTAAAAGTTGGATGCTTTCTGGTTTAGCTGCACATATGATCAAGTTTTGACTGAAAACCTAAAGGACAGCAGCACCTGAAAAATACTGGTATTTTTTAGATGCCACCTCACTATCACAATACAAGCAGCATAGCAGGCGTTATCTGTAAAGTACTGAAATCGCTTCAGACAGGAGCTGTGTAAACAAGCCTGCCAGAAGCTTAGCACATAAAACATAGCACATAAGTAATGTAATGTTTCATGGTACATTAATGTAGGAATGATTATCATGAATGATTCATTATGAACATCTCATATTCAGCATGATTACATCGCAGATTTGAAAATCAAAGTCTCCAGAGGGATTTTGAGTGCAGTCTTCATAAATCAAGGTCATGATCACGATGAACAGTATTGATATTTTTAACTAGAAATCTACAATATGATCATCTTAGATAAATATTACATGATTTTCCAATGAAGCTGGTAGAAATGTGGATTTATTCATGTATTCATATGCATAGTCAAGCCATAACAAAGTATTAATAAAGGCAGCTCTGGCTGTTGCCTAGACTCCTTTTGGAGAACGCGTGTGTTCTGTTTTTGTGAATTTGAAGCTGCCAGATGAAGACATAGCCTTGATGTGGCCTGACCTCCATGTTCATAGTTTGTAGGAACAAGGTGTTGGTGTCATGTCACCATTCTGTTGTTAAACTTGATGTTGACCTGATGCACTCAAAGGAATATGCTGCCTACAGGCTGGTAGAACTTCTCATACCAGTCCCTCGGGGGTTTCTTTACAGATATGATCATTGATGCATATTGAACCAGTCCAAGAGGTTTTCAGTTTTGTAAAAGAACTCTAATATTTCTGCACATAATAGCAGTGTCATACCATTGGTCAGCAAACTGTTTGGGTCATCTGCTATTGCGGCCATGACAGTGGAGCTTTATAGAGGAAGAGCAGATGGAGGTGGATTCATTGTATTTCTTCTGTCTTTAGCTTTAAGAAGTAGAGTCGCTTTGTTTTTCATTTAACCTGCATAAGTAGCGTTCCATTCATCCTGAGCCTGTGATTTGCATCTTGTTGGTTAGAGGGGCAGAAAGTCAACCTCAGACATAAATGAAAACTTGAAAAGGCTAAATTCTCTTAAGAAAATCTGTGCACTCGCTTCAGGTCGAAAAAGTAGATAGTTGAAGAATTTTAAGCAGTACTTGATTTCATTGAAGCAGTGGTTGCAGCAGTGCTCAAAATAGTTTAAGCATTACTGAAAGTCGTTGACGCACAGTGTGAAGTACTTGAAGCAGTAGTTGAAGTACTTCAGGCAGTAGCTGAAATAGATAAGCAGGAACTGAAGTAGCTGAATCAGTAATTGAAGCATTTCAAGCAGTTGTTAAAGTAATAGAAGAAGTAGTTGTAGCCTAGTAGTTTGACTTCTTTTGAGCTTAACCCATTAAATTCCCATAACATTCAATACATTCATGAACATGTAAAAATGTAGTAGTACTAATACAGAAGTAGCCTCAGCAGTAGTAACAGAAGATAAAGCAATTGGCCCAAGCCGCACTTGAACATTGGTCACTGTGATAACGACTTAAGGTACATGCTTTACCAGGTAAGCCACTTGGATGCCACATAATTTCCCTTTTCTTTAATGGGAGGTAGTTTGAAAAAAAATAAATAAATAAATAAAACAACAACTTTTTGGTGATATGCACAAATTCAGCTATACAGCAAAACCAGATCACATTGTATGTTTTCACAAAACCACCTGCAAGATCAAGCTTTTTTTTTTTTTTAGGTTACAATACTTCTGTAAGGGCAGGGCAGAGTCCTGGAGCAAATGTGAGACTTGTTAGAAATCTCCCAGCCATCAGCCTCACCATCACCCCTGTGAGAGACAAAAACCCACAGAGCACACATCAGTTTTGCTTCTTCGTGATCTCTCTATTTGTCCATGGAGCTCTGTGTTTACTCAGTGCGCAGGCCATCATCATTTATCATTTTCCTCACCACGGTCCACACCAATATAGTCACTGGTTTTAATAACACCAGCAAGGTATGCTGGGAATGCCAGTTCTGCTTCTACTTTTCTCTCTGCCTCAGCAGCAGCTCTGCCGAATGTTAATTTAATTTAGCGTGGTCCAGCAGCCTCTCCGTTTTTATTCAGCCTCCCTCTCGACCTCTAACTTGTTGTCAGGAGGAGGCCAGACAGGCAGCCATGTTTTATCCTCCCGCCTTGTCCTGCTGCAGCGATGGAGTCAGATAAATGAGCAGCAAATTGAAAATGATGTATTGTGTCAGACTGTCGCATCTACTCAGCAGCACCCAGCTGCCTGTGGTTGGTGTATTATTGATGATACTGGAAAGAGGTTGGTAGTTGTACAGAAACAGAGCAGTCAAACCGAGCAGCGATTTCTCTCACAGGTCGGTTGTCTGAGATGCAGTGACTCTGACTTTCAGCTTGTTGGCCCTCACAGTTGTCCGGTGTCTGTGAGCTGCAGTCATCTCATTAACAATTCATCTGTAATGAGGCTAGCAATGTCCAAACAGAAGATATTGGTTGTAAAATGGAAGCAATTAAAGAAGATGAGGCTACATTGGCAGGCGACCTTTCCCTAATAGCACCATCATAAAAGAGGTCCAGCTAATTTAATGATAAATAATTCCGCCCACTGGAGGAGTGGCATTCTATAACTTTGTTAAAATTGATTTTGAAACCGTCTCTCTGTCTCATGAATTAAACATGGTAGCACTTGTTTATCTGCGGATGCAAATGGCAACACAGGTGATGATGTTAATTCCAGCCATGCTTCCCTGTCTGACTGGCCGATTAAAATGAAAAGAAGGGGCTTGTTGAGTGCCAAGGGAGGATCACAGGGGAATACTAAAGGGAGACTTGTGTCTTCTTAATCATTCTTGTTTTTTGAGTTGTTGCTTGCCATTATTTAATTCAGCATCTTAATATAATTAACGGAATGTTCATAGGACGCAGGACCACAAGTGATGGATGTTGTAGCATTCAGCCCACAATATGTGTCTTTGCAGTCCCTTAGCTATGTTTTGGGAAGCTAGCTGTATGGGTTAATAAGTTGACCGACAGTGATCCTGTCAATTAGTATGAATTATTCACAGAGCCATGGTAACTGGAAGGGCTCTCTTTTTCATGAGGCCTGGTGTCACCAGTCTCTCATTAGGCAGAGCTCTAAATGAGGCCCACTCCTAACAGCAGCACATCCACATTGCTGTTAGGCTGCAAGAGGAAAACATGGCAGCTGAATAATTAGCTTCAGCAGCCTCTCCACACTCAGTACCAACACTGCCTTGTACACTTTTTCAGGGTCCGCCCAGATTGAATCTTCTGAAGTTATTAGCACCAACCTGTCCCAACAAGCATATTCATTTTAATGTTGGAAAATAGCCTCAGATGAGAAACAGTGGTATTACCATTCAGCTTATGATGGCCATGTTGCCCTTTTATTAAATATGAGATATTGACTACTCAGTGTTGTCCATCTCTGATTTGATGGAAGTTACTCGCAGAGCACAACTACAAAATAACACAATGAACCTGACACGATATTTGATTTTGACAGATGTGATATTATTTCACTCCCCCCCAGCTGTTCTGTAGGACAGTAGTGGTGCTATCTTCCTCTCATTGTTACTGAGTGCTGGATACTGGCTCGATGCTCCACATGCTAACTGTTAGCCTACTGCCATTAAGGTGGCCTTTCCCCTGGTTAACATTCTTAAAATAACTAATTTAATCAATAAAGTTCTAAAGTTTAACATCACTTGCACATAGATGCTAGTTTTGTTGAAATGACTGTTTATGTCTGTATTTCTCCTGTTATCAACATATGTAAAGTAACTTCTGCGCTTCCTGTATCATCCTGTGCCAGAGCAGCAGTAGCTACCACAGAGACACAAGTAGATAGAGTTTGCTATCATTTGTTTTCTTTACTGAATACATGTATATATGTTGGAGGACAAAAATAACACCTTTCTCTTGAATACTAAAAAGATAGTTGGCAAAAATGTTGTGGCCGGGGCCGTTGTCGCGTGTCTCCACCGCAGGAACTACCCCAAAGGAGAGAGTTCCTGAACTTTTACAAGGGCTAAAAGAAGGCCCTGCGGCCCCGAAAAACTCCTGGGTGGGGCCTGGGGTTTACTTGGTGCTGATTGGATTTACTCACGATGCGATGTGGTGTCAACAGAAAGCAAACAGCCGGGCGCTAGGGTTAGCTTTAGCTAACGTTAGGCGTCCCTAGCAACACGGCCAACACTACCAAGCTAACGATAACGTGCTAGCTAACGTTAGCTAATGCTAACAACACACTTTTTAGCTGGCATTTTTAGGGACGCTTTAGGGAACGTTAGCTAATGTTAACAACAGGCTTTTTAGCCGGCATTTTAGGGACGCTAACGTTAGCTTGAGCAGACGTAAGCTAGCGCTAACAACACGCTTTTTTAACAACACGCATTTTGATGCCCCGGTCATGGTCGCGCATCCGCTCGGTAACTTTACAGGAACCTTCCTCCTACTCAGCCCTCTCAGTCAAGACACGGCAGGTGAAAGGGCCGAGCGAGAGGATGTTCCTGTAGCAGCTCCTGCCCCCCAAATACTACACTGCAGAAGCCTCAGCCACAAGCCATCCACAACCCGAAAAAGCTCCAGCCCTGTCATGTCACATTTGGCTTTGACTTTGACTGAACATTTGCTCTCACTTTGCAGAAAAAAATATTGGGATATATATCGTATATCGATATTCAGCCAAAATATATCAGGATATGACTTTTGGTCCCTATCGCCCAGCCCTACTATCCAGCACTCGAATGGATGGATGAACTGTCCCTTTAATATAGTTTACCTATCATTAAACAAATGGAAACCCTGCCTTAAATTGCTCCTAAACCTCAAAGAATTTGATTAGTGTTCCACTCTTATGATAATCAAATTCAGGCGGATCCACTGGCTACTTGTCTTTTCACAAAAATATTGGAATCAGCTCTCAGTTTGTTGGTGTGATTGTGCAGCAGTGTTTCCTGTTGGTGAACAGTATTGATGGTGATGATGGTTCAGGCTGGGACAGATCACTGAAGAATATTCCAGTCAGGCTTTTTTTTCCAGAGGCATGAAGATAGCTGTCAGGGCCAGAGACAAGGTGTGTGTGGAAGTTGGTTAAAAGAGGATAGACTCTCCAGTCTCCCAGGTCTCTGTGCAGTGGGTATGCCACTATTATTAAGTTGTAGGCAGAACATTGTAGGCCGCTGTGTTATGCCTGCCAAACCGCAAAGGGTACAATTACCTTTGCAGGTCTGCCCTGTTCCTCATACAGGATGCTGCCTGCTGCACTCCATTTTGAGGTGTCTCAGGAGAATACCTGACTGGCAGAGGCTAAGGCCTGATGTACCTTTTTATGAGAATTCCATATATATATGTGTTGGCTAGAAGGCAGCTAGTTGGTCCATGGGGAGATGCTCAGTCCTGAAGCAAAAATGAGATGAGCAGGGCCATTGCAACTTAACATCCCCTATCCACTCCATGTCCCCTCTCCTACCCAGCCACCTGCCCATCCCAGGACCATATCCTGGAGGTCTTTTAACCAAAAAAAAAAAAAAAAAAAGTTTATTTAGGAGCCACCCAAAGACAAATATTTAAATAGTTTAACCCTGTGTATCCCTTTTTATTTAGTCTTATCTAAACATATGAACACAATTCACTTCATTTGTTTTTCTTTTAAATTTTGGGGCATTTTTTTGGAGGGTGATTTTCTTGCAACTTTTACATTTTTTGGTCATACTGTGGTAATTTAATAATAATTTTCCTGTTATTTGTTATTTATTTATTTATTTATGTTTTTTCAAATTTTCAGATTTTTCTGTTTTTGGCATTGAGCTCATAGTTAGTACGGCTGTTGGACTGGACTGCATTTTACTGAGAGCTGTTTCTCATATTCTGTCCCCCTCATGTACGTATATGAATAGGGAGGACAAAAAATAGAAACACCTCAATATAATGTAGTCTAGTACAAAACCTCTGCAAACTACAACCTCTGTAATAAAAACAGAATTAAACTGACACATTCTCCACAATGTCAACACAAACTGAACATTATAAACTTTCTTAAAAGGTAGAATTTATGGCAGAGCTGCTGTACTGAACTGCATTAGACTGGACAGGTGGACCTAATAAAGTGGCCACTGAGTGTATATGTTGTGAACAAATTTTTGTATTACTAGTGTTTTGGGTTTTTTTTGCTGAGAGCTGCATATTTCCCTCTTTTTACATGCAGAGAACAGCGGTTGTGTAGAGAGTATAAATGTGAAAGAGTGGCAAGATGGCCTCAGAGCGCTCTTACCCAACATCAACATCAACTTTGGTGGGCTACCCAACTCTTCGTCTTCCTCGTCCTCCTCCTCCTCCTCAACGTCCAGCATCAACCACACGGGGGCGCCAGTGGGCACGGGGGGCATCTCTCACAGCCTCAGTTGGGACAACACAGCCAGCTGGATGGACCCAGCTATCATTACAGGTAGAACTCAACGCTTCCTCAAGCATACTATGAAGCTAGATGGAACTACGTCACAACCACAGCAAGTTGTGGATGTCCAGGGTTACAGAACTCCATGGTTAGACCAGTGAAATGACAATAATACTATTTTTTTTTTTATCTCAGCAACATGAAACTGTAGCAGCAGACATTAAACTCCAACCACAGTTTGATACATTAGTGGGGAACTCCGGAGTTTAATTGCTCTTTGCAAATCCAACAGAAACATCGCTTGCCACTGTTACAACTAGTGCAAACGGCTGTTTTTTGCTAAGTTGCAATATGGCTTTTTAGAAACCAAGAAGTGTTGTTGAGAATTTGAAGTGTTTCCATATTTTGCCATCACTTTTTTTTTTTTTTTTTTTTTTTTTTTTTTTAAACAGTGACAGCAGATGGCTTCATCTAGATTCACCGGCTTTCCTCTGTCATCTGGCTTGAATCCAAAACAATTCCAAGTCTGTGTTAGGTTTAGATACGAGTTCCATGTTGTTTTAATGACTTTTGGGTTTTTTTTTTGCCTACTCACCAATTGGGAGGGGCGGGCTCTCGAGTGTTACCTTCCTTAGTTCAGTTCATGTTGCAGGTGAAAGCAATGATACTTGAAATAACCGCATCAAGATACCTGAAAATGTCTCAGTCCTCTTCCAAGAGAACTGTGGTGTTTTTTTTTTTCATTAGCACTTAGAGCATAATCTGAACCAACTACAGGAATTAATCCCCCCAAAACAAGGGTTTATGTTTAAAAAGAGATGGATGTTGATATGTCATAGAAAGGGTTCCTCTTAATTGGGAAACCTGGCATAACAAAATGAAATAAAGTGGACACAAATATACTTAGTATTAAAACACAATCTGCATCTTGATATACTACTTGAATAATGAATGTTTTGGTCATGCCCTTGTATTTTTACTCATAGTTTTTATGTATTCCCATGTGTACTGTGATCACCTCTTCTGTTTATGCAAAGTAAGTGAAGAGGTGGCAACAAAAACCCTGCAGGTAATGTTAATGTACAGTTTATATTTCTCCTTTGTCTGCTATGACTATGTAATCCTAGCACCTGCCAGCAGTGATGATGTTTCTACCTGTGGGCCATGATGACATTTCCTGTCTACCGGCAGGCGATACTGATGTTTTTACCTGTGTGAACAATGATGATACTTTGTTTATACCCGCAGGCCATGATAATGCTCCGTTTTTACATTTGGGCGCTAACAATGTTTCTGCCTCATGGGGGGATACTTTCAAATGCAAACAAACTAAACAGATTGCATTCTCTCTGTCTGCCTCTTGCAGATTTCACCTCATTCTCACAGCATTATGTGCTGTGTGCATGTACACATTGCCTTATATACATTTTTTTCCTCATTCGAGGAAGATATTAAGAAACAGAGTGTATTGTAATTTCACCTCTAATTGGAGTTATAGGGTCCAAGCTATAGGGTCCATTGGTTTTGGATCACTCCTGACCTTGTAAAATGACTTTATTTTAGGCAGACAGAATTTTTGCCGCTGTAGATGAGGCTGCGTTTGCACCAGCCATCCATAACACTGATTTTAATAGAGTAAATATGTTAGAACAGGTACGACCAAAGAAGTTCAGTGTGAAATTCATGATACAGTGGGCTTCTGGCAACTTGTTCAACTCTCATAGGTTGAATACTCAACAACTTGTTTTAAGTGACTAGGACTGTGCGATAAAGCGATAAAGATAACTATTATGAAAGAATTTATACACCATATAGATGTAATGAACATTCAATAAAATGGTTAATAAGAAAGCATTGCTCGCCTTTCATGTAGCACTAATTGTGACCTTATCACCAACTGGTGGAGGGCAGTGATATGCCCTGTTGGGTCTACACTGCTGTGAACCTCAATAGAGGAACAAGCAGTAACATCACATCCATCTGATAGTCGCATGGATCAGACATGCTGGATTGGTTTGGCTGAGAGGTGGAGAGGTGGGAAGAAGGTGGAAGAAGTGCACCATCAGAGAAAGTGACATGCTAACACCATACAACTACTACTATGGCAATATTTCAGATAAAAACAGACTAATGTCCATTGTAAATTGTGTCAGAGACCTCTGCTGAGATCACTTAAGCAATTTCATCCACTGGATCATACTGCATGCAAGAATTACTAGTTACAAAATCAGTTGCCCCGGTAGCAAGCAGTTGTCAGATTTTTTTCCAATGCCAGGCCATACAACCAAAATAAAATCTTGACTGGCCTCTGTGCCACTGCAGGATGATCATGGTAAGTAGCAACACTGCCCACTGTTTGATGGTGTTGGTCAGGACCTGTGGTTCACTGACAGCACCATTTTCCAGTGGCATCAAATATATAAAATATCAGTCTTTGTGTCAGAGGCTGGAGAACCAACTTTCCTACCTCCCGTCACTGGCCTAAGGCGCCACACTTTCCACCAGGAAGAAGCGATGCTCATACATCCGCCTCCAGGCCAATTAGGCTTACAATGGCAAATCTCTTCCCACTCTGTAGTCTGTGTGTTTATGTAATGATGATGGCTTTCAGTCTAACCCTTATGCCAGCTCCCCACCACTCCACCCCGCTCCACATACTTTGCAGCTCTCAAACATGCCAGTTGATGAAGCAGAAAACCTTTTGCTTCAGTGATAAGCAGTCTACACTGTTTCCGCCCCTGAGGCTTTTCTAATGTGTGGTGTTTGGCCTTGTGCTGAAGCCACAGGGCTCACATCAGTAAGGGAAGTGGGTCAAGAAAAGGCGGATTCAGTTGAGATATTAGGCCTAGATATGACACAAGCACCTGCTCATCACTCTAATGTTTAACAATAACAATACTATTGTATCAGTTGTATGTATACTATTGTAACAATACTATTGTAATCTCATCCTGGACTCTCAAAATGAGGGTCCAGGATGAGATTCTTTACTCATCTGCCAAGAGCTTGTGAACTAAAAACACATTACTGTATGTGCATGTTCCCCAGCCAAACAAATAAGTAAAGCATTAGTTACTGTGTTGAAAGTCTCAATGAAGAGACAGGAAAATTTAGAGCATATTTTAATATAAAATGTGCTCATTTGCACTTTCATCAGGGCCCTGTTCTTTGAACATAGGCAACTGAGTTAGCTGGATAAGTTTGAGCATTGCAGTTGCTGTTTTCTTGCAGCAAGATTAAAACATTTTATTTCCACAACAACAGTTACTTAATTTAAACCCTTTTCTTAAGATTTAACATTACCCATCAATTAACTTTTCCAGCCATGGCCGCTGCTTTCTCTCAAGAAGAGCCAGAAGGTTAAGGTCTATGTGTGTAACGATACACCAATTTTAAGATTATCCTATCTAGGACATTTTGAATTTACTGACATTGTATTAACCTAAATTTATTGACCAGTGTACATGGAATGGATTCCAAGCTTAAATAACCATTAGGACAATCCAGAGAAACGTAAGTTGAGATGCTACTGCTATGTGTAAACCACTACAATTTGGTGACTCCTTTTTGTCCAGAATGTCATTTCATATCTTAAAATCTATTGGTCAGATTTCCATGAAATTTGATGATCACATCGTGCTCTGATGCCACCATTAGGCCACAATGTCAAATTGACATTTTAAATTCTACGGGGATTGCCATGAAATTTGGTAAGCACATTCTGGGTAGAAGCATGTTCTACCCAGAACATACACCTTGTCAGTTTGACCGGGTGTGACCCCATGACCTTTCTCCTCGCACCACCCTGAGGCCAAATATTTGACTGCAACATATCTTCGAATGCAGTGAATGGGTTGTCATATAATTTGCTGTGTGGACCTATGCTTCCCAGAGAATCAATCCTGCTGATTTTGGTGAGACAGTGACCAAGCACACCAATGCATGTAATTAAAACACTGAAATTAAATTTCTTAACTACATTTATGCTCCCACAAAGAGAAATCTTAACACTCTACCTATTTCATTCACCCTTTCAATTTCATACATACCCCCCAACTTAGGTTTCCTCCATTATACACTACTCCTGGGGAGCATCAGTGGTCAAACCCCCACTTATTTTAATTGCAGACAAGTTTCACTGACATGTTCTGCTTGGTGGGTGGTGATTTCAGATCTGCCTCTGCTGTTAATCAAGGTGCTAGCCCATTTGCCACTAGTTAACACAGACAGATTGGTGTTATTCCAAAAGCCAGAGCTGACAGTGTTATTCCCACATAATGTCTAGGTGATACTCTCTAGCTAGGTCTTGATCACAGAACTTGTATGATGTAAAATGATCATTGAACTGTTTGTCATGGTCATTGGCTGGTACACAAAATGGTGATTGTAGTTAGTTGCTATGGTACACTGCATGTTGGTAGGTCCTTGAAGTGTGTCACACTAGTTTGAGAACAGAGACGATATGCTGTGCTATGGCTGCTTGATAAAAGCAGTAATCAACGTAAGTAGTTACAACCAGTTGGTCCAACAATCTTCAATTCACCTCCAGCAGCACAAGGCGCCTCTCCATGCTCCAGACTCTACTGCTCGTTTGGTCAGTGTTGCAAAACGTTTCACCTTGAGAGTCGGCGACTTGCCGCAGTTTGGTTTATATGAAAGTGAGCTCACTACACTAAAACTATAGTTCTTTGCACTGGCAGTGATGCACAAAAAATGTTGATTTGACTGCAAAAGTCTGTTTTACTCCATTCAATTTGTGTGGTCTGATGGCCAGGAGGAATGGCCTGGATTTGAGAAGAGCCGTTGTGCTAGCTAAGGGATTTCCTCTGTTATGCTACTGGGTTTCACCACTAAGTCACGGCTCCACGCTTTCAACTGCAGGACAGGCCTACACGGGGATGAGCCAACTCCTTCTAGCTACTCATCTTAATGGAAGGTGATCGATCCCTTCTGTCTGAGCCTCTTCAGTACCAGCCTTGCTTATCTTGGCTTCTAGCCCCACCTAAAGCATCAGTCTAGCATCAGTGGAGGGGAGTTCTGTTAGTGAGACAATGAAGGGAAATCTATGGCTCAGTCAGTGTATGTTAGTTCATCTGTCACATCATCACACACGGCATCTCTGACAGTGCTTGCTAGATTTGGTGTTGAACGAAAGATTCATGTCATCATGTTTTAACATTTTTGAAATTACACTGATTGCTTCAAAGGGGTACCACAAATCCCACTCAAGAGAGAATGACATATTTGTCAAATGTCATATTTGTCATAGCCTCTTTCTAGCCCCTCATGACTCGGCACAACCACATTTTGAGTTAGATTTAACTGTTTCTTCTGTTGCCAAGAAATGTTTCGGCATAGATTGGTGGAAAGACAAACAATTAGCCAAGCTAAAATTTGCTGCTGTTGTGGCAATGCCCGATGACACAGTTAACCCTGTGATTACTTTCAAGTGCATGGTAACCCAATGGCTTTTTAACCTCACACAACGTTTAATTTTCATGTTTTAATAAAAATTTTAAAAAGTGGGCAAAAAATTGTATTTTATTAGATTTTGGTCATAGTTTCGGGTCTTAAGGTCCAGAATCATAAACACTCAAATAACCGCAATGCCTTGTGCTACATACTTCAGTCAACTCCACCTGTCTCTGCGCTTGTTCTGCTAGATGGTCCGAGATGACTGTTGGCACAACAACAACAACAACAACAACAACAACAACTTGCTGGAATTCACATGTTTTGACTTTTTAAATGGCAAAAATTGTGACTCCATGGATCCCATGCGTTTTACATGGATGTTGGTTGTTCAAAAACTAGATGATGTTTTATGGGTCACATGTCACTTTAATACTGACCGGTGGTCTTGGCTCATAGATGGGACAAGCACTGATGTTGGTAAATCATCAGATAGAGAAATGGCCAGACCCCATTGAATTGCAGTGTGATTCATGGGGCTTGGAACTATGTTAATCATACCCAAACGTTGCTATATGTAAGAAAAGTTGCAGTTTGTCTTTAAAGTAAAACATTATTTTAATGTTGGTGTGTTCTTTTGCAGGGATCCCGGCCTCCAGTGGCAACAGTCTGGACTCTCTTCACGATGACAATCCTCCACACTGGCTCAAGTCCCTGCAGACCCTCACAGAGATGGATGTCCCATCTAGCTCCGCATCGCCCCACCAGCCCCCACACAGTGGCCCCTTCGGGAGCCAGCCCCCCCCTCGCAGAGCTGGCTGGGCACCCTACCCAGCCCCAGCTACCCAGTTCCACTCCCCCCCGCCAGGCTTCCAGACGGCCTTCAGACCACCGGCCCAGAGCCAGACAGACCTGCTACAGAGCGCCACCGTCGACCGCCACTAGGGACTGTCAGTGTAAACCCTAACCCTCTCCAACAACCACAGAGAGTCACTCAACCAAATCAGCAGAGATACAAAACTATTAACAAATAATAACAAGATGATATACTATTTTCATTTCTTCCTCCTCATGATCTTCTGAGCTCTTGTGTTTTCTTGTCTCAGTTTTCAATTGGTTATTGAAGTTGGTCTAGTTGCGCTACCCCAGCCACACTCCTAACACTGTCTGCCAGCATCATGATTACACAGCTCTGCTGGGAGCATCTCATCTAATGAAACAGAAACCTATTCATTCCCTATGATTGGCTAAGAATTGACAGGAATTTCCAAAGCTTTTTGAATTATTCGTAAGTAGTGGTATCCAGATATTAAGCCACTTGGATCATGATGGAAAATACATTCATTGTGTTGTTGAAATAAGACAAAGTTTGAGAGGCACTTTGGAATAGACACAACTGACTCCCATTGGGTAAGTCTCAGAACACAATTGTCTGCCTTCAAACGATTTGCCAAAAAAGCTCATCTCAATCTGTCTACATGAGAGAAGCTGCCTCCTTCGAACCCCTGAGGCAAGTGATTGTGAGAAATCAAGGTTTGCGCTGCGTCTTAGCATCAGGGCCTCGATTCTTTGATCGGGAGCTTTGCATTTTTTTTTTTATTTTTTTTTTAATTCACAGGATCAAAGGAATTTTGGGGAGAAATTTGAAAAGCAACAGCTAAGCCTTATCTGATTCGATGGGAAGACAAGTAATGTCTGTATTCCCTAAAACCAAGTCTGTGTTGAGTAAAGCTTTGTTCAGTTGGGATCTGTTGGTAAAGGTTTTGCTAAAACAAGGCAGGGGGTCTGGATTTCAGGAGCTTTGTGAGTGGAGGTTTAGTTAGAAATTTCACCCTTTACCCCCACGAGATCTGTCAGCCAAACCTCTGTATCAGAGGGTAGAGACTGGCGCTAGATATGAAGCACCACAGTACAGAGTGGGCTTAACATAGTAGGTGCCACCGTGTGGCGCTGATTGTCAGTTGTGATGACCCTGAGACCTTGCCCATGGTCTTAGACTGGGGCGCAGGCTGAGCACAGTTCCTGTTCATGTTGGGCCTGTACTGCACTAATGTGGGCATGTGGTTTGTGTGTTTGGACAGAGAAAGCACTTTGTTTAGTGTTCATTTGTCAGTGTTTCACAGGTTTTAGAGATTCAAAGCAGGGTAAAGAGTTATATTTTGAGCTGTTCAAAAAAAATTGTTTGTTTTTAATTGGATTAAGCTGCAGCTGGTTGCTCTACTCAGTCTGTTCTCACATTTTCCCTACTTGGTTCCTACGGAAGGGATTAAGGCCACAGTTTAAAAAAAAAAAAAAAAAGTTTTGAGCTAAATCTCAGAATTTTGACAAAAGCCAGAATTGTGAGGATAAAGGCAGTATTCTAAGATCAAAGTCAGAATTCTGACTTTAATATTTATTCTAAGGTTGAAGTCAGAATTCTGATTGAATTCTGGCTTCATTCTTACAATTCCAATTCTGATTTTCAAAAATTAGTGTGGCCCTAATGCTCTTCTGTAAATTCCTGCTTCATTTTATCACATCAGTTTTTGTCTCTCAAGGATATGTGTGCTGGGATAGTAGTGCTTCAAGGCAACTCAAACTGTTGGTAACATCAGGGGTTTAACATTTACCCCTTCATTCTTAAAAAAAACTCCAAGTGTTTTAAATGGTCTTATTTTTCTTTCTCCGTAAGGTCCTTACAACTTTCACTACTCAACAGTATTCTTGAGGATTAAGACACTGATGCAGTTTAACCATGGGCTGGTTTTACACAGTGCTAAAAACATGAGTTTAAAATGAAGAGCTGAAGGAACTGCACCTTTACAGGTCTGGAAGAAAAAAAATTAAATCTTAAATAAAAGAGAAAACATAAGGAATGTGCTGTTTGTTTCTTATTTATTATATCCTTAACATTCTCCATGGTGTGTGTGTGTGTGTGTGTGTGTGTGTGTGTGTGTGTGTGTGTGTGTGTGTGTGTGTGCGCGCGTGCGTGTGTGTGTGTGTGTGTGTGTGTGTGCGCGTGTGTGTGTGTGTGTGTGCGTGCGTGCGTGCGCGTCAAAAACCAAATTCGCTTAGACCCCCATCAGAGGTGATTTTGTCTCGGAACACTGAGCCTCATTCACCAGCTGTTGTTAAGAACAAATTTGTTCTTACAACCCACTTAAGCAATTTTCAAAAAGATCGGTTCTCTAGTCTCGCGGACATCGCACCAATGTTTTCTTATTTGATCTACACACAGTCATTCTTACCCACATTTGAGTGCTGACATATTAATGCAAAATCATTTCTTAATGTTTTTTTTTCCTCAATTATACAGTATAATATAATATGACAGCTGGTTTGGTGTTCACTTCCTGCAGCAGGACCTGCACTTCAGAATTATTGATGGTTTTTAAACATCTGGAATCCAGAGCTACACCCTCTGGTGACTGTTTGACTATTCTTGACTTCTCTCAACTTGATCAGACTGTGTGCACACAGCTCACAGCTCATGTCTCTTTATGGGGATTTGTGTGAAGTTTACCCAGGCTAAATAGGCTCGACTGGCACACGTCCTCAGAGGGAATCGTTATGAGAAAACAGGTGTGAGCAAATACATGGTTTAAGAACACATTGTGAATCTGACAGACTTTTTTTAGGACCTTTCTCAAGAACAAATTTAAGAAAAACTTGGTCAATTATTGATGGATGAGGCCCACTGATATGAAATAACACGGAGGTGATTAGCAAGTTAGCAAGAAATTTGCAGAATATCAGTGAAAAAGTCAAAGTAAATTACCAAAACATTGGCACACAAAAATAACAGAAAATGGCCCAAAAAAAATCAAAATTGCAGAAATAAAATAAAAATAAAATTTACTATACTATTATTAACAAATTCACTTGATTTCTTTCAAAAACAACACAGAACACTGAACACAGCCTCTAGTGAAATTAAACTATTCCATATTTTTCTGAGGACCCTCAAGGGGCCCAGACCACACTTTGAAAACAACTGGGTTGGACCCTTTTGGAGACAAAACAGTCCTATAGAGCGTGGGCCACGTGGTGTGAAACAGTCGTCTTCATGCATGTAAGCAGTGAATGTGAGCTCATTAGGATGTGGACACAGGTTTGCTGTCAAAACCAACGAGTACATCACAGTAGAAAACCTTATCTTGTCCTCCTTGACTTCATGAACTGGGATGTGCTACCTTTTTACATTTTTTGAACATTGGATATTGGGCTTAGCACTCCACTAAAATCATTCTGTTGAAGTGCAGCCTTCTCCAACCATGGTTTCTTATGGAGACGTTGCATGGCTAGATAGCTTAGCTTTGTGTAGTCAGAATTAACACATATATCTGTAAGCGTGAAACACAAATTATGTTGAACTTGAATTACAACATATGAACTACACACCATTAATTGTGCAAGATGTTAACAAGTAAGAAAAAGCTGCAGCATTTAACTTCTCTGACTCAGAGTGCGGCTGCTACGGCACGTGCCCTGGGGCCCTTCAGCAGGAAGGGGCCCTCCATGAAGGGAGAAAAAAATATGTATACTTTTTTCTGTTTTGTTCAGGCTCCATAGACACGATTCAAGGCTTGACCCAATTATCCAAGTCAGTTATCCAATCAGAATAAAATAAAAGTTGTTTCCAAGAAAATGATCTTTTGTTTCATTTGTCAATTTGATGGCTCGGCAAGTGATTGGTTTGCAGGCCGCAATGCACTCAGAGTAGGTGGCTTAAATCGCACCAAGCCAAGATTAGTTTTTCTTAAAGTCAAGGTTAAAACATTGGAATTAATTTTTACCGGATGCATTATCAGTTAAGGTGTATCAGCAAATGTGTGGGAAACAGTTATCAGCTAGCAGAAAATGGACAGCGCCAGCAGTAACCAAAAGCTCTGTGGGGCTGCCAAAAGAAAGAGAGGAAAAAAGGAAAAGGACAGAAGCTGCCACAATAATAATAATTAAAAAAAAAAAAAAAGTCCCCTTGATAAATAGCTTTTTCAAAAAAAGTTTAAGATGAAGAGGATGGAGTTGGAACAGTTCCATGTATTCCGACGAAGGATGTCGAGCTAGCTAACAGTGACACTAGCCTGGAAGCACTGCCCTTTAGCAGCGATGAAGAGCCTCAGCTAGCTGCTAGAGAACAAGCAGATGAAGACGCAGATGATAGTGACCAAACAGAGCAAGGCATCGTTACTTCAAGCTCATTTGCAGTGGTTAGTCCATCACCTGTGAAGACCCTGCATTATGGGGATTGATTACAGGGAGTGTCCAGGAGGAAATTCTGATGAAGAGGGCTTCAGCCCCTCAGAATCAGGCCACCAAGTATCCAGAATCACAGAGAGCATCATTAGCTCGCATGTAAGGGAATAGTACAGTTCCATGTTGTCTTGATAGGGAAGATCCTTTGATATTCCAAGGGAATACAGAGGGATTATTGATGAGATTCATTTTGGAGGAACCTGAGCTGCTGTAGTCACCCCAGAACTTCCACCAGTGACTACACTGTATGTTCAAAAACTTTGAATACAACCACAGAGGATTAAATGATGTCTCTTCCTCCTTATTTTATTGATTCATGCATTCAACATTGCAGTTATTTGTGTCTCATTCATTTTGGGAATACAGAGTGGCTTGCAAGGTGAGTTTCAAGAGAAAAGACACTGGCCCATGTCCATGACCGATCTGCCACAGCCATGAAAAACAACACACCTCAACAGTGGTACGAGTGAGCGTGACACCATGTGGCAGCCCCTGATGCCCAGGACTAGGTGGCAGGAGCTGTGAGGCGTGGCTCAGCCCCATGGAATCACCTCATCATCTTAGTCTTTATATGTTGCAACAAATCGGACCCCTATGTCCTGTCAGATGAGCTCCATGTATTGTCAGTAGTTGCTATGGGGTTGTTTGTGTGGTGAGGGTTCTGTGTGGATTACACAACACTGCTTTGTTTAAGGTTATGGTCAGATTAAGTTGAGAATGTGTCATTTTAATTTGGGCCTAGTTTAACATTAATTTATAGTTAAGGTAGGTTGAAGTTGGTGCCAGGTTGAGGTTGATGATAAGGGATGGATGATAAGGGCAGGATGAGCAGGCTTTCCCCTGTCTTGCACGCGTGCACTCACTAACACACACACACACACACACACACACACGGAAGATTGAGCTGCACTCCCTTCTCCGGGTGCAGCTCCGGCTGCGCCTCCCACGATGGGCGGCGGTCCCACGGGTCCTTCTCCAGGATGTGGCTCTGGCTCCGGCTCCCACGATGGACGGGGGTCCCACGAATCCTGCATCTGAAAGAGAAAGCGCGCGCGCACACACACACACACACACACACACACACACACACACACAAAAAAAAGGTTGAGTTGTACTCCTTTCGCTGTACTCCCTTCTCCGGGTGCGGCTCTGGCTCCAGCTTCCACGATGGGCGGCGGTCCCACGGGTCCTTCTCCGGGGTGTAGCTCTGGCTCCGGCTCCCACGATGGACGGGGGTCCCAGAAATCCTCCATCTGAAAGAGAAAACACAAAGAGAGAGTTTGGCCCCACACTGATCCAACAAGCTGCGATGCCAGTAAGGGTGCGAGGTCATCGGCTGAGCCTACGGACAGTAAAGCCCGTCTGCTCAGCCGCGACACTGCGCCCAACAAGCGCGCAGGTTTGTTGGTTCAATGTGGAACAAAATTCTACACAAGTGAGGGAGTATTTATGACCTCTGCTGATGTCATGATGTGTCACCCTGTGACGTCAAAGAGACAACAACGTAGAATTCAATTCAGTTTTCATTTACAAATTGCCAGAAAATGTGATGTTTGGTTGATGATGTCACAATGGCTTGAGATGCTGTGATGTCACAAAGAGAAATGGAGACAGACAAAGAGACAGGTGATAATGACACCGATGATGATGATGATGATGATGAACAATGGAGTTGAATGATGGAGTTGCACCCTGGAGAAGGATTCGTGGGACCCCCGCCAGAGAAGGGAGTGCAGCTCAATCTTCTTTGTGAGTGTGTGTGTGTGTGTGTGTGTGTGTGTGTGTGTGTGTGAGTGACTCAGATGCTCACAGGTCCAAGTCAAGTCTCAAGTCTTTGAGCTCAAGTCCAAGTCAAGTCTCAAGTCTATAACGGGTTAATGAGTGCTGCATGCCAGTCGTTCTATATCTCAGGAATACAAAGCTGTACTGTATTATCATCCCTCCTTCATCAAATAGCAACATTGATGCAATATGAAAAAAGACCACAATAAAAGCTTTTCTTTAATAAAAAAAAATACTTTTATCTTTCCTTGCAATAACATTAACTGTAATATTTCACACTCTTTCAGTTGACTTATTGGCTGGATAGCACATTTTCTGTTAAATATTTTTATGTTTAAATTTGATGAAAAATTCTAAACTGAACTGACCCCAACCATGGTGCAACAAAACTGACATAATTTGCCAAAAACAAAATACTTAACAAAAATTTAAAAAATAATAAAATAAAAAGATAAAGTCTGCAATAAGATCAGACTATTTGACCTTCTTTTCTTAGTCCACTGGGTTGTATGGGCCACAAAACATTTCAGATAACAAGCTCCTAGGTGTCCTCCAGTGGGCTTAAACCTAGAAATATTTTGTCCAACAGCATGGTTGCATTTCAAAAAGATCAAGTTTGACAGCATCTTTGCACTAAGCCTGGCTCTGTGAGGGCGCATGATAATTCCCCCATGACTAAATACCCTCTCCACTGGTGCACTGGTGGCAGGAACAGCAAGCACTCTCATGGCAACAACATAGAGCCTTGGGAAGACCTTTGCATGCCTTTTCCAGAAATCCAGGCAGTCCACATTGTCTTTATCAAAGTCAGAGGACACCTCGATGTAGTGCAGAAGCTCAGCCTTGACAGATGAGCGATAGTCCACGTTCCTCCTGTTGCTTTTCTTCTGGTAGCCAGAGAAAAGGCGCAGAGTTTTAGCATGTGGCTCCTCCTGATCGTCTTCTCCACTACTGCTCAGATATGGGGACTTTCCGAGACTCAGCCAAGATTAGGTTTGAAAAAGTTCAGCAAAAAAATAAATAAGGATACAAGTATACAAAGATACAAGGATACAAGGAAGTTTATTGGTCATGATACAACAGGTTGTAGTGAAATTAAAATGTGGTTCCCTCTTGATTGATTAATTGATTGTATAGAAAATAAAATTATTAAACATGGAGGAGTGCAGATGGTGCATTTAGTAGTCTCACAGCCTGAGGGAAGAAGCTGCTCTGTAGTCTGGTGGTACGGCAGCGGATACTTCTGTATCTTTTGCCTGATAAATAAAAATACATCATGGTTAGTTACAATATGTAACTTGTAACTACAACATGTAACTACAATATGTATGACTTGTGGCAGGCGGTCAAAAGTGTGACAGGCTACAAAAGCAGGCGCGCTCCCATCATGTGTGAGTAGGGTGACCACCTGCTAATAAGCCCAATGGGGGACAAGGGGTATGATTCTGAGGGACAATGTGGGACACCGCCCGGCATGGCGGCGCCCCCACTCGGCGGGCAGACTCACCGATACTGGTTTACCGATTTCTAGCAGATACCACTTTACATGGTATATTAATGTTGCCCTGTTCCCCTAACATATGTAATTGCTGCTGTATGCTCATGAATAGGCCACCCTTGTTAATGAGCCCTTAGCTTTTAATGTGTTTTTTTTTTCTAAATAAAAGATATTCATAATATTTCAAACATTTCAATTAACTGACTGATGAACTTCCACTTAAGATTTACTTTTTATTTAAAGTGAATGAATTGCAATGGAAAATATAAATGAAATTAAATAACTTATTAATTTCGTTAATTTCGTGTTAATTTCGTTGGCTATTTTTCAATTTAATTTTAGTCTTAGTCTTGTGTCAAATGCCCTTATTAGTTTTAGTCATATTTAGTCAACTTGAATTCTTTTTTGTTTAGTCACATTTTAGTCGATGAAAAGTCTTGGCATTTTAGTCTAGTTTTAGTCGAAGAAAATCCAAAGTATTCTAGTCTAGTTTTAGTCGACTAAATTACAAAGTAGCCTATTTTAGTCTTTTTTAGTCTTTGACCTGCATCATGTTGGCTTTTTTAATTTAACAATATGTTAATTTATTATTATTATTTTAAAAATGTAAATTGCTTATCAAATAGACCTAACAATTCAGCTACCAATGAATGAGCAGAAGTATGCATGTGATAACCAGTGTTGGGACCAATTACTCACAAAACTAATAAGTTACAATTACAAATTATTTCTGTAAAAAAGTAATTTTGATTACTACTCAATTACTGCTGCAGAAGAGTAATTCAATTACTGGGGAAAGTAATTTTTACGATTACTTTTTTTCTTTTCTTAAATCCTCTTATTAATGCACATATTTTTGTGTTGCTGTTGCAGTGTGGACATTGCTGTCAAATTTCATCTATCACTGTCAGTGTTTTTTTTTTTTTTTTTACTTTTTTGGTTTGCTATTGGATCTGGTAAACACTTCTAGTGGGTCATAAGTGATAACTGAGAGGGATTTTATAAATACACATATTGAGGTGCATATTGATACATTAGACTCTAACCTCAACCTGGCACAAACTTCGACCTACCTCAACTGTAAATTATTGTTAAACTAGGCCCAAACTAGCCCAATCATTAACCTTAATCCTTTTAAGGTAGAATTTTAGACCCTAATCATAAACCTGACCCTAACCGTAACCAAATTCAGATCTTTAATAATTCTCAAACTAAACCAGACCAATTTGGACCCTAACCATAGCCATTTCAGAACAGGATTAAAATTACACATTCTCAACTTAATCTGACCATAACCTTATTGAGATGCATATTGATAGTATATTGAAAAATGTTTCTGCTGTAACAACAGTGCAATGTACAGAGACGTACCTACAACCAAGCATCTCAGGGTCAGAGCAGTCATCGGGTTTTCACATAGCGCACACACGGCGCAGACCTCGGCTGGCGCAGCCACATACTTGAGATCGTAAAGTTGAAAATTTTGTAACTTGGGCGCAGCGCCCTGTGATGACACCTCGGTGCGTCCAATAGGAGAGAGCAGTGGAATCTGAAAACAATCTGGTGGATTTTGGCAGAAAGGCAAAACAACAATGGAGGAAAGCCTCACTGTGGTTGTCTCTCTGTGTGCAGAGCTGTGGGACAGCAGACTACAGTCCTAATGGGATCTCATTAAAAAAGACCAATCATGGAGAAAGATAGCCAACAATTTGGGAATACCAGGTGTGTTTAAAAACTGGAAGAGATATATGATGTTTTTGCTTTCCACAATAGGCGAGATTTTTTCTTTTTTTCTGTAACCAAAGACCAATACTTTTGTAAACAGAAGCAAATGATTTACTACACGGACAAGAGGTGTTTGTATTCACTACTCCTGCCTGGGAAGCCTGGAGCTCCTCGCACAGTTTGATCCATTTTTAAAAGAACATTTTCAGAAGTATGGTCACAATGGCTGTGTCAAGACTTCATACTTGTCAACTATCTGTGAGGAATTTATTGGCCTAATGGGCGGCAAAACAAAGCAAGCCATTGCTGCAGCACTATATTAATAACAGCACTATACTAATATTTCTCTGTGATAGAATCTACACTGGACAGGTCTCATGTGGACCAACTAACATTTGTGTTCTGATTTGTGAATGAGAAAGGGAAAGTAGTTGAGCCATTTGCTCTGCTTCCATCCACCGATGGAATAAAGTGTTCACTGCAGGCATCACGCTGACACTAAAATCTTGCTCCTGTATGAGATGGAACTGCAAGAGTTCTTTGTGAAAATTATAGAGAAATAAGAGGGGCCTTGCAGATGTTGGTGTCTGAAAATGAAGAGCAACAGGACACACACAAGGCTGCAATGCTATGTAGCAGGTTTGGGAAGCTGGAGACTGCGCTGAGGACCACATTTTGGGACACTGATCCACTGATTCAAGCTTACAAGCAACGGCTCGCAAAAGAGGGACATGGACCTGATGACTGGTGCGCTTTTTGGAATCGCAGCACACTTGCATTGCATCACTCTGAGGGCAATTTGCTGAGAAATGTGACGGGGTTGTCATGGGTGTGACAGACATACCAGCACAAGACTCAGCATGTGAGTAAAAGAAGAGCCTTTGATTATGAGACAGTGGACAGTGAGGTCATTCTCACCAGGAGTAAAAAGTTCCAAGTTGAGACATTTAATGTGATTATTGCTGTGAGGATTGAACAAATGCCTGGATGCATGCACCGCTTTAGTGTCCTATTTGACATGGACTGTGATGACACTGATCTCCACAGACGGACCAATGGTCTTTCCTCTTCATATCCAGCTGACTTGGGTAATGCCTTAGCTGATGAGCTGATCCAGTTTAGATCTTTTGTCAGCACTGAGCAAGATAAGACTCCTGCAAACCTATTGCAGGTTGTGCTGAGGAATGGGCTCCAGGCAACGTTACCCAATGTTTTTATTGTGCTCAGGCTTTTTCTCTCACTGCCTGTATCCAACTGCGAGGGAGAAAGGACATTTCACAACTTAAACGGATAAAAAAGGAACTCAGGACAACCATGGGTCAGAGCAGGCTTTCAGAGCTCTCTTTAATGGCCACTGAGTCTGAGCTTGTGAAGCAGCTGGATTTTGAGGACTTGATCACTGACTTTGCAAATAAAAAGGCAAGAAAGAGGAACTTCTAAAGGTAAGAACCATTATGCTGTCTGTGCATTCAGAAATATTTTCTGTTGTGATTGTGTGACCAGATAATACAAAATACATTTTGTGGATGAGTTTTATTTGATGTGCTGTTTGTGTAACGTGTATAGCATCACTGTGGTGTGATGCTGCTGGAGGCCTGTGAGTGGGAGTTGGTTTGTCAAGTGCCTTGCTCCCTCAGTGACCTTTATTTTGAAACCTGTGTTCCACGCTACTGTGTGACCTTCGGATGGTGTTGCTGTATACTCAGTCACATTCATCAGTAATAGCTGGTGTGCTGCCTGCTTGGGTGGTTTTCAGTGAACACCAATATTACCATAGTTAATGTGATTTCCTGCCCATTTTGATTAAGGGTCATTTTCCCATGTGTGAATCACACCTCGAATAATTCCTGGATTACCTCTTTCCTAATATTTCAAGATGATCCGGTCTTGATGAAGACCTATTTAGAGTCTCCAGCACTTCTTCTGAATGCACTGGTGTACACCAGCTTTTGACATAACAGGATCATACCAGTGATTTTGCATAGCGTAATATTTATAAAATGTCACGTTGCTGCTAATCTCATCCCAAAGCAAGCACTCATATTTTAGAACTCCAGTATCATTTTTACTCCCCTTTATCCAGCCATTGCTTTCCATTCATTCTACTACGATATGAAAATGAACTTTCAGAGACTTCAAACTTTGTTCAGTTCTGTGATGTATGATCGCTGATGACTTTGTTTGCCACAGAGGCAGAACATCATAAGGTGGGTGTGTCAACCAAAAATTCTAATTTAACAATGGAGGGATTTTGATTACATGTTGTGAAATCTTTATTACCTTCACATGATTTGCAAAATGGTTTGTTGCAATGTAAAGTTTGGGTAAATTGTTGTATAGATAAATAAATGAATAAGAATTAATCAATGACAAATCCATGTTTTTTTTTTTTTTTTTTAAGTGATCCACTGCCTCAACTTGCCTGGCTGGAGGTAGGTTGCTGGGAGTAAACTGACCAATTTTCCTTGTAAAATAGTCAGCCTTTCTCTTTGTGGGGAGTTGCCTATATCTAACTTTGTGGTGTATATATTATCATTTGCTTTTCATATTTTGTCAAATTGTATGCAACATTAGTGCCAGAGATCAACAAGATTTTTCACTCATCGAGGGTTGTACACATGCTCTAGCCACACATCAAAATGACCACATTCTCCCATGTCTTCACCATGTTAACTGTAAACAGTGATGTTAAACATGGAAAATATGTTTAACATGACCACCGTTACCTGGATCAGCTGGCGTTGAGCAGGCTAACAGGTGTCTGGCCATGCAGGTGCTGTTCTGAATCTGTTTGAAACATCAGTTGTGTGGCGATGACAAAACTGATAATATGTAGTTATATGTGATAACAATGACAGTAACAGTTCAGTTACTGGTAAACATTTGGAATCAAATGTAGTGATGGTTTCAGAGCATTTAGCTGTCTTGCTGCAAGTGCCTGCACCCCATGGCCAAAAGACGGTACTGCACTCTTCTTCTCTTCCTCACAGCAGTCAGTGTCCATGGTTCAGCTTTCTCATCATGATTGGCTTTAACTGTATCAACATAGTGTGTGCTAAACAATGTTAGCATGGAGCCTAGCATCACTTAACACATAAACTGACCAACAGGTCATAATGTTTTCGTCCCCTCGCCTTGTTTTTTACCTTTCGCAGTCAACATCTGTTGTAGAGACTCAGGTGACAACCCAAACCCCAGATAACATACCACAGAGAAAGGAACTGGATCCACCAACACGTTCATGCATGACAACCAACAGCATTAGTAAACACACCAATGAGATTTATTTTGTGATTTTACATTCCACAGTTGAACTTTTTTTTTCTTTTTTTCTCTTATGTTTACGCAACAGACACATTACTGATGTTAAAGGTTGATTGATCCTTTTTTGTTATTAATGTCCATCCATTATGGAAGTTGCAGTATCTCTGTTTGTCATTCAACCCTTTAAAACCTTCATTGTTCTCTTCATTAGTTAGTCCAACAACTACAGCCTCTTTTCCACGGTCAGGCTAAATGGTTCTGAGCACAGACAGGAACCATTCCGATGGCATTTCCGCTTGGGCACAGTTTGACATGGCATGCCCCAGACACTTCTCTCGGCCTGGTTAGCTAACTGTGTTCACTGCAGTGGAACTGCTCTGGTGTGCAGAGTTGCTCCCATCCTCTGTAAGTGCAGCTGAAGGTCAGTATTCCAACAACGTTCACACACTTGTACGACATACAGCTATTGATTCTCCATTTTTTTTTCAGCCAAGAGAATGAAAAGCTCTAACTACTGCATTTCATATCTGGAATTCTGCCGCTGACCAGCTGTAACACTGTAGTTTCTCTTAGGCACTTCCTACACCTAAACAAGGAATGTATAAAGAAGGAATTGACAACACGTCATTGACTTGCACATAAGCCCACCTCAGTTAGGCTTTCTGCAGCTGCTGGACACACTCCTGATGTTTAGGAGTAGCTAAAGGACAACTAATGTGCACATTGGACAAAAACACCCGTCTGCATAATGTCAAGTGTGTTTTGTTATGTACTTGAATCTCTGTACTGTCAGAGTTCAAACAGAGGTATAGTGTCATGGGATTTTCCATGCCTGTCTAATTGATATTTTTTACTTGTGCACCAGTGCAAATTTGGAACGCTGTTGCTGTGACATACTGTCCCCTCCTTCTTTCCACGATCCTTGGACCTAAATCGAGCAGCACAACAAATGGAAGTAGAAACTGTATTTGTTCAAATGAGTATGGAACAGTGCAATGCGGCCATGGTAACTTTTGTACCTGACTGTGGAAAAGAGGCTTATGAGGCTTGTAGTTGGTTCTCACAGTGCAATTGGGGTGATAAATTCCGTTTCTGAGTTGCTATGTAACTGGATGTGAATCCTATAGTTTCAGTGAGTCACGCACCTTGATTAAATCTGCCCGTCCAAGCTATTTCAGGAATCTTCTCTGACATCAAACGTCTACTTTTCATTTCTATAGGCTTCCTTGCCAACTCCAGTTCCTCAGCTGTGAAACTCTACATGGGGTAATGTTATCCTGGTCTAAATACATACATTGCGGATATTTCCTCTTTTACTTTTTTCACGTTGTGATTCCTTGGGCTCCAGCAGCACATGGTATTATTGTGTGTACTTGGCCAGCCCTTTTCTAACCAAGGTCATTTTGCTCTGTTCAGGAGCAGTGGTTACATATTTTGTTGTAGAACCAAGGATTGAGGAACAATTGTGTTCCTTGTATAATCTTGGTAAACTGAAATAAATATATGGGTGTTAAGTATGTCAAGGGACACTATCTTGCATAAGGCTGCTTGTGCTTCTGTGCATGGCTCAATACCCGCCTCCCCACTTTTCTCCCTTTTTCCAGGATTTCTCCGCATGGCCCATTGCGATTGAGTGGATGGCATAAATCTCTGCAGTTCTTTCTTGAGGAAGATTCTCACTGAGTGTGCAGAGGGGTTTATTTTTAAACTTTTTTTAGGCAGCACAGCTCTTGAAGTGTGTCCAGTAAAGTTAAAGTAATTTCATGGTCAATTGCATTATCAGCTTGTGTCCAAAGGAGCATTTATTAAAGAAAAAATACACCCTGACTGCAGAGTAAAAATTGCCTCACTTCTCCAGGAGAGTTGCTAATCCATCCCATGGCTCTTTCAATAATCACGTTATAGACAGTATTAAATCAAATTTATGAAACAACTGTGTTTTGGAGTTAATGTGAGTAGACATACCTCTTCTATAAGGTCCAGCTTTATCAGCTTCTGACTGATAAGAATCCATTATCTGTACCTAGCGGTGGATGAGAGGGTGAGTGGTTCTGGGTTGCCGTAATTTACTTAATATTCACATCCTTGGGAGTGCGGGAATTCAGTCTAAAATCTGTGATGGTGATGCTACCCCCAAAGACACAACTGTCATCTAAAACCCCTTCTTCTAAAAGCTGCTTTATGGTTTCACGTCTGTATGTCTACAAGCGCGTTGTGCACAGACGTAAGCCTTTGCCTTTCCAAGTGCATTAGGTGGCACTGTCGCATTTAACAAAGCAGGATGAAACGCAGAAATGGAAACCTGATCCCAGCTTAAGTTACTCCACTATGTTAATAAAGCTTGCTTAAAGGATTGTATAAATTTCCACTGGTGAACCTCCTTGGCAGACACTCCTCAAACTACACCATCATGTTGTGTTTTCATGGATCAAACAGTGATTCTTGTCTGGTTTTGGTGCAAGACAGTTGACTCAGCGGCTTCTCTGAGAAAATCAGGACCAATCAAATCACCTTGCCCTCAAAACTTCATTGGATTGGATGTATTTTTTCTTCTTCCAATAAAATTACATGGGGGTTATTTGTTTGCGCCACACATTTGAAGTAATGTCATATAATGTCACAATGTTGTGGCATGTTAAACTCAATAGTCATTCTGTAGATAAAAACTGTCTTCTCTGTCATGTATGAAAGGGATGGATTTTCCTGTCCTAATGATAATGTTCCATATATATATATATATATAAAACATTTAAGCTCATTGAATTTGTATGAAGTAACTGAGCTCTGCCCACAGTATGAATAGTTAACTTGAGCGTCATACTTGAGCTCTACTATGGGCAACATCTAACATGTTGAGGATATCGCCTCTGGTTCCTTTTAACCTGAGAGGGAGCTCTTTCTCAAAATCTATTTCCTCTCTGTTGATGCATCCTGTTTCAATAACAACAGCAACACTGCCACCTTGTGCGCATAAATGTGAAATATAAAGGTAAATGCTTATGCCTGTCTGTGTTATGTTCATGCAGACATTGAAAGCATCCTTGACGCAAAAGCATAAATTCAGCTTAGCCCTGTTTCCACGTAGCCCCATAACCTAGTTGAATAAAGGAATTTACACATTTGCAAGATCCGCCCTGGCTGCTATATTGGCGGTCCAAACCTTTTGTCAACAGCAGCTAAGTTGCTTTTCTCTATGACTTCTCAGTGGAAGCAGTGGAAGCCAACAAGCTAGCTTGTTAGCTAGCTAACCTTAGCGGATTTTGTTGAGTTCAAGTTCCACTTCTTTGTTATTCTGTCTTTATGGGATTTGTCTTTAGGCCTTCAATGCACAGGTCTAATGTAGGGTCACTTTAACTGTAGTCACCACATGTCTGCAAATGCGTTGAAGCACAGAGGTCAGAGCTTTGTATCGCATCACAGGAGGGATAAGAACAGAGCATGATAAATGATGGCATGCCTCGACATCAGCTTTTGAACAGCCCCTGTATCTGCTCTGTCCAGGCCTGAAAACTGCCAGCTGAATGCAGGTCTGGGAAAGGGGCAGTAGACTGCATTGTGATGATATTCTACAGTGTGCATAGTAATAATCACATTCAGTTATCCTGGTATTCTGATGTCCAGCTTAACAATAGAGAGGTGGCTTGAGGAATCTCACCCTGAGCTCTTCCATTTGTCTTTAGACATATTGATTAGACTGAGTTAACTGACACCTTTTAAACCATGTGCTTTGATATTCTGCTGTTTGCCCTCTATTCCGAAGAAGGGGGCCCTGCAGAACACCCCGGCATGTTTCGGTTGGTCTTGAAAATACAAATCAGAGCTGGAGGAGCAGCTGTGTGCTTGGAGAAACAGCAGAGCTTCACAGATTCCCCATTAAGAAAGGCAGAGTGTATTCCCATCACATGCAATAACTCCATCCTCCCAGACTTGCTTAAGGCAGCTGCAATATACTTGACTTGAACACCCCCCCTCCCTCCCTCTTGAAAACAGCTCGCCTTTGTCAGCCCTGTCTACAGGGAGCACCCCCAGAAAGATGACAAGGCAGAAGTAGGTTGTGCTGCTTTAAACAGGATACTGCATCTCTCCATTTTTTGTTCCTGTTCATCAAACCCTATGCCTTTATATTTCCCCCAGGCAGGGCTTGACTTTTTCATTATGATAATTTTTACTACTGACATTTTTTCTATAGACTGCAAAACAACCACACACGCGCGCACACACTTACCTTTATGAACAGAATGGAAAAATCAAACATTCACTCCAAACATATGCTCAGTCAACAGTTCATTCTCACAATGATGGGTGTCACTTCTGTAAAAAGGAAAGTACACATGAATGAAAAGAGAAATGCATGTATAAAATGCTAGATGACATGGGATCATTGGAAGGAGTGGAATGGTCTACACGAGAATGAAAATGGTCCAACATGAAATTTCCTGGTTGTCACTTCTCTGGAATATTCTGTACAGTAATGTACAACAGTGGAGGTACTGGATCTCCTTGGATGTGCTGACTCGTCCCTTGCAGTCCACTAGTCCCAGGTAACTGGAGGGGCCTCAGAAACAAAGTCAACAGAGGCCACTGAACATGATCCCAGCCTTTTGTCCCATTTTGGCAAGTAACACTGATTCATCTCTAGTCATTCCTCGGTTTATTAGTTCTGAATAATCCCACAGGCCATGTTGTCCATGTAAATCTCCAAGAGGAGAGCTAGATGTTCCATGCCACTCTGACCATTTCCCTCTTAATGCTGATGGTTAATTGATTTCTCTGTAGTCACAGTAGACCAGTGTTAATGTTACTGTTGACCACTGCCCATCAGTTAGGTTTAAAGTCATACTGTTCTGCTATGACCACTTCACCATCCGAGATGCAGTCATTCTCAAGTGTCTCAACTTCTCTCCTACTTTCTCGTTTCCCACGGAGAAGCCTTGTCATGGTATATCCATTTCAGCATCCGCTCCACAACAACAAAACAAGCACAAATTCAAATTTTTGATAATGATTCTCTCAGGTATTTTCTGTATTTTCAAGATAGCAGATCATCAAGACACCCATTTTTTTTAAACACACACACAATAAAAAAGAAACATTTTCTGCAACCAGGAGAGACTGGACATGAGTGGATAAATGAACGCATGGAACGGTATGCTGTCGATCTCTAATTTCAATTAGTCTTGACTCTTCTTTTGGCGCCGGCTTTAGCAGACGGTGCCGTTCTCCTGTCGGGACTTGGGACAGGTGGATCGGGGCATCGGCTGGACGGAGGGTGCCAGGGTGCAGAAAAATCCAGCGATGAGGGTGAGGCCAAGACCTCCCCAGGCGCAGAACATGGACCAGCCATAGCCATGACCAATGTCATCAGGCAGGCCGTAAAGGTAGCGTGGGTAACGGGAAAGCTCGAAGTTGATGCCAGCGACACAGGTACACAGGGAAATGATGCAGAAGGTTCCTGCAGCAAAAGAAAGCATGACATTAAGTGAAACTCTCCCAACCCCTGATATACCCATTGTCAATCTCTGATGTTCAGTGGATTCCAGGAGTGATTTTGTGATGAAGTGTTGGGATTTTCTTTTTTTGGTCAACCTATATTCCCTCAACCTGCCTCATCTACTTTTAAGTGATTTTCAAGAATGCCTTTCAGTAATTTCCAAAGAAGGGGTGTGAAGTTATTGCTTTTATTCAAAGCATATGGACATACAATTGCACCTTGGTAACCTTAGTTTGTGAACACTGAGATGTGTCTATGATTGCAGCCCACAGTCTACACTCAAACACAACATCATGTCCAGTGCAGCCCCATGTCAATATGCCAGCCCTGGTATTGCAAGTCACGTGACATCACAGGGGGGCGAAAAGACACCATGGGGCCCTAGGGAACAATTTGAAAAGAAGTGGTTTGCCTGATGGGGACCCTAAGGGTCAAAATGTTACTCAAATGGACTGGAACACTGCTCAAAGCGCATTCTTGGTCAAAACTGGAAACCAGACTGCAGATTTTGGCTTTATGGAGATTTTTGCAGCCCATCGAAACAGGCTGGCAAAACAATATGGATTAATGAATTTTCTTTGCCAATTAGTTTATCAAATCAAGTAAATATTAAGTAGCGATTCAATAACAGCACCTAGCCTAATCTACAGAATGCACCATAGGATTACTGTTTTGCACCACAGGATGACTGTTTTGTCACTATTATTGTATTGTGGTTAATATCTTGAAATTGTCAGTGACAGGCTATACTTACATTTATGCTTTCTTTTCGTTATAACAGAGTATATACATCTACAATAAGTGAGTCTTTTGTTCATACAATGTCATTATTTAAAATATCTGAACAATATCTGAACACCTGTTTACAATACTGTATTACTGCTGTTTTAAGAGGGCTGTGTAACCAGTATTGACTATTTCCATTATGTGCATTTATAGCACCATCTTCAGAGTCTAGATATAACATTGCATAATTACACAAATATTGGTCATGTGATTCTTATTAGATCATATTTCTTAAGCTATGTGCACGTTTTTAAAACTTGATGTTGATGATGTTAGAACAATAAAAAAATGACAATTATTTATTTATTTGTACATGAGCCACACTTGTATGAAGGGTTCATGGAGAGCAGCCTTTTTTTTTTTTTTTTTTTATGTTGGATTCCATTTGATTTGAGAGCCCTGACCCATGTTTTGATCATGTGTAGGCTTGTTCCCATGGTTTCAGCAGTTGAAGAAGAAAAAAATAGAAAAAATATAATTTTAAGCCATAGCTTTCCTAATTAAACCTTTTAAGAATCCCATTAAAACACTGACATGTGAGACTGCTATGACATTAAATGTCAATATACGCTGCTAAGCAAGCCAGCACAAACTGGCTTTTTATTAGTTAGCCACTCTTGTTATGAGGTAATAATGTTTTTTGTCATGATAGTGGGTTTTATTCATACTGTAATATGGTTGATCTGTGCAATCAACTATAAGAAGTAAAACATATTTTGATGCAGTCTTGTTCAGTTGTGATTCTAATTATTGGAAAGGAGGGCCATCTACCTCCACTCTGTACCATAAATTCATCATCACATTAATTTTGGTAAAAATTGCTATTTGTTTCTATCATTTGTCCATTTTATCCAATCAAAATAAATCCCTAGTACTTTGGACTTCATTTAGTAGATGCAGTGAAGATAGAGGTTCTAAATTTGGCCTCATTTTCTGAGCTATGTGACCCTGTGGGCTGGTTTGCTACGATTTGGCCACTGTAATCTGACCTTGCCTATTTCTTGTGCCTTTATTACCACGCAGCATAATTGACTTTTTAATTGCCTTCTCATTATACAGCCGTGGGGCATAGCACTAATCCGAGGCCCATCTTAATTGAGTCTGCGTGGCTTTCTGCCATGCCAAAGCTGTGCAGCACGAATATGTGAAGTTACTGCTGACTGTCCACTAGCAGAGAAATGATGAGAGAAGTCAACTTCACTAATGAGACATGTAGTTACAAATAGAAAAAAAAGGCAAATACACAAATCACCACATCATATACTAGCTGTTGAACTACTACCAAGCTATTGTAAAATGTAGTTGAACTGAATTCAAATATGGATTGCATTTAGTGTTTTATTTTATTTTTCCCCCCTTCCCACATCCAACAAAAACTTGCCATTGTTTTTGCTTTTCTCTATCAGGCAACTTAACAAAGTAATTTGGTTTGGGTTTAGGTCCAGACTCTGTGTAGATGTAGGCATGGTGGCCATTACAGCAAACAGAAAGTTGTGATGAGGCGGTGAGCACTGTGATAAAGACAGGAATGGTTATTTGGTTTGGACTCAACACTCCTGTGCTTTATTTCAGATGAAATATACTGTCAGTTGCTGTCCTCATCAATCAATCATTGAACTTTTTCAACTATCTTTGGTGAAATCTAGATTTCTAAGTTGGGCAACTGGACTTTGAAAATGCCACCACTGACACTGGTGGTATGTACGTGTCTGACACTCAGGAAGTCTCACCTCCCATAAGGAAGAGGAGGCCGGCGACATACTGCATTAGGCCTCGGTCCCAGCAGCAGCCGAGCACACCGATGATCCATCCAAACAGGATGATGGCCACCGCCATGCCCATGAAGCCTGCCGTCATCCGCCGCAAGTCTGGGGAGACATGAGAGGAAAAGTTCAAATGTGACAATGTTCACCAAAATAACCAGGCTCGTGGCAACCTGACAGAATGACCAAAATTTCAGCTGTCAGGAGACAAAGTTCTGCTCTGTGGGTTTGTAAAGAATGATTGTTAAAGTCTTTGGGCAGCTACACATTGACAAACCTACCGGAACATATGGATAATCATAAAGCACTGTGTTTCAAAATACAGGAATTTGCATGTTGGCATTAGAAGTGTTGAGTTTCAAATGAGTGATGGACCCAGAACTACAGTGGAAGTTAATATTTACCTTATTTTCAACAGAAATACAGACGCAGACAGCTTAGGTTTTTGTGTGCAAGACTTCCGGTCAGGCACTTGGCCATTGGTTTGCTAATTCACTTATCACCGCAGCAGCTAACACAACAACCGACTGATTTTTGGAAGTGCTCTCACAACATGGTTATATAAGCTAGTCAAAGTAGTTAGTTGGGAAGCAATAAAATGGAAATGTGGCACAGAAAAAAACAAAACAAAAACAAAAGAAAAAACAGAAGTTCAACCAGCTGTTTGCTTCCACATTTAAAAATAAGGTGAAAAAAAAAAAACCATTCATGTACATTTTACCCCAGTGGATAGCACAATAAAGTATTACTTAAAACACTTATTTCAGTTATGGTCCTCAGTGGATACCAATACACACTGACACAACCGACAGAAGACAGACAAAAACAAAAAGGTCTATCAATAAACAGCGTGAAAGCATATATGTTTAGTGATGACTACGTCTCAGTTTGTTCCATAAGAACGACCAGACTTCCTTGTATTCCTCCCATGCAGGTTTGGCACTTTATAATTTACAGGAAGACATTCCACAGGATAATCCCTGAGCAGCAAAAGTGCTTCAAGTTTCAGTACTATACATATAAGCTGATGTTGTGATAGAGAAGCTTGTTAGCTTATTTGGTAAGCAGTTTTTCCACTGACCTAGAATCCCTTCTAATGGTCACCACTCATTCCACATTACATAGTTTTCATAAATGCAGTTGTCTGACATCAATATGATGGCCTACTGGCTACATACATCCAGCTATCCTTACATGTGAAGTTCAGTTTATATTTATAGCCCTTATTAACAGTTCCAGTCTCACTGGGCTTCACAACACCAACACAACGATACATAACAGAGCACAGTATGAAAAACAAGGAAAGGTACTCTCCTGAATTGAACCTATGTGAGAACAAGGGAAACATGATCGTTTTACCAATTAACAGCACTGGACTGATGGAGACACAAAAGGCCAAATTTCAATCTTTGTTAATTGGAGGGATGATGGAACTTGTCATTAGCTGGGTTTCCATTCACCTATTTTTATTCGCATTTTCAGAAATTGTGAAAAAAAAAACTTGGATGGAAACGCCAGAAATTCGAAATACGGCCGAAAATTCGCAAAAAAGTTTTTACGCTTGGAGGGGGTGGATTTCTCAGCGTATCGATAAAAGAAAATGTGACTTTTTGCTGTGGAAACAGGTTTTGCGAATAAACGATGTCTGGACCGGATACCACGTCACACTTCTACGCTACAGTCTTATTATTAGTTATTATTATTATTATTATTATTAGTCTCTTATTCCTTATTTAGGATGGTTGGGTACGAAGTTAGCGCTGCCAAAAAAGTAAGCAGACTTCTCCCAAGAGCCGACAAATTCAGCAGGAATCTGTCCCTGATCAGCTGCTGAGTGTCAGCTGAGGGTTTGTTGTTGTTCAGTCGACACACAGACGCTATCTTATGACGTCATCTCACGGCGCACTCTCCTCTCAATTATCGCAAAACAAAACTAATGGAAACAGGCATAAATTCGCATTTTCTTTAGCGCATTTTGACAAAATTAACTCAAAAATTTCGATATATTTGGATGGAAACCAACCTACTGATACTCATCTACTGTACCAGGGTTCATGGTGGACAACTAGTTGACATGTTTGAGTTTACATAAATGATCAATGATTAATGATCAATGATGAAGTTCAACCTCAACCTAAATGGTTAAGACAGATGGCTGCCCACCCTGTTAAAAGAGGTTTCTACTCAACGCTGTCACCATGTTCTGGCTCATGGGGGAGGTTGTCGTTCATGGGATAAGTTAAAAATCTGTTGGGTCTCTGTGAAGCACCTTGAGATAACGTTTGTTATGATCTGACATACAGATCTTTACAAATATGATTGAATTGAAAGTTCAAGAACATTTTTGCAAAGGAGGATCCAGGCTTGCTCGCTCACCGTTAAAAACCTTTTCAAATGTTTTTGAGGGTGATACATGAGTATAGCCACTGGGGTCTAATGTGTTTGAGATGTCCATTTTTCCTAATGGCACCTAGGGACTGGGAATGTCGGGTATGATTTCTGAACCCCCAGTTTACCATGATATCACACATGCTTCATTCAAAAACACAGTGCCTTCGTTTTTTTCTGTGGTTGTCTGCCTCATTTAAAGATTAATATCAAGCAAGACTACCAGGATTTTGGTTCTACATAAACTGCAATATTTTATATGATTACTCCATTTTGCAATTTCATTTTGTGCACCAGGAACTTTCCGAAAAATGCAGAATAATGCTTTGGGCTATAGTGAGCAATGAACATGCTAAAAATTACAAAACAGACCCCTCAAGCGCAATCCCAGTGGGAAGTGGGAGGTTTAAACTGGGCACCTCCCAGCGCCCAGTATGTCTCGAACGCAAGTTAACAACACACCAAGCTGTACGAGCAAAATTATAGAGAAAAACAAATCCAAGTTGTTTCCACAGAAAAAATTGTTTATCTTTTCTTTGTCAGGTACTGGTCACCTTAAGTTGTGCCAGACATCAATGCTACTGTGATGTTACTGTCTCTAGAGGTTGACAAAAATGAGGTCCCTTTTGTAAAGAGGACATTGGACATGAAGAGGGCAAACAAAATGAAGGAATATAAACCATGGAAAAGGCTGACCTCTGCTACATGCCACAAGAACAGGAGTCCTCACGGCGGGAGGCTAATGACAGTGACAGTGGCTACTAAGAGGCCACTGGCTACAGCAAGAAGTGGAGAGAAGGAGGAGGAGAGGGGAAGCTCTCCAAACAAACCCCTCTCCTCCCAAACCCCCATGAAGATTTTAATGTCATGGGCAAGCTGCTGTAAAGCTGGGAGGGAGGAGGCCAGGGGTTGGCACACAGCTTGGTAAGGCAGACCATGTGGTGTGCAGAGAAAGGTCAAAACATTTGGCCTGAGAGCAAAAAAAAAAAAAAAAAAAAAAAGGTGAAGAGCAAAAGCCAAACATCCCCAAGTGTAGTACATGCTGTGCAAGTTATTTGACTTTTTTTTTTTTTTCAATCATTGCAGTCTGCTTCTAAAACAGCTGTGTCTCAGGGAGTCTACGCAAATGTGACAATGATCAGTAAAAACAGAGTCCCAGTGGACAGTAATGGTATGACCAGCCTGGTGGTGTGAATTTTTTTTTTTTTTTTTTTTTTAAATGTATGATATGTTGAAATATACAGAGTTTTCCATACAAGGGTTGAGGGTTGGAGGTTGTCTGAGTGGAAACATGGACCTTCAGTTACCTGGCTCAGTTCCGAACTCACTGTTTGGTGCTGTAATTTCCCCTTTTACTACAGGTAACAGGATGATGTGAATCATTCTGAGATCTTAGAATTACCAGTTTGTTGTTGTTGTTGCTGTTTCTTGGCTATATAAAACATCAACAATTAACGTCAGGTTTTAGTCATTTCCTCAGTCACGGAGCATAGGCCACTCTTTTTGCACCAATCATAAGGGGAGAAATCCACTGCGGAAGGGGTCAAAACACCAATACCTCCACTTACAGTAGCCTCAATAGACCAGAATGCAATGCAGCTACAAAGCACGTTGAGTTTTGAGTAAGAGGTGACATGATCACAGACCACTCCAGTGTTGGCAGACTTGTTGAGTATCTAGCAATATTTATTTTTCAATATGCCCCCTCTGAGAGAAAGCAATAAATGTGTGCCCCTGGGGCTTATTCTGTGAAAGGCAGGAAATCACTGATTTGAGTAGGAGACAAAGCAGGTTGAGAAAAAGTAGGTACACCAGAAAAATAACAACACATCTTTACAAAATGACTGTTGCATAAAGGCATAAGGCTTGGTGATATCTTATTTTGTTTTCCAGATAGTGACCAATGAACTTCAAAAGGGACGTGGCTTAGCACATAATAGGCAAAAGTCTACAACCGTTGGGTTTTTTATGTTTTATCTTTTATTTCTTATCTGTTACATCTGTTACATGTGTTTGATTGTTATGCTGCTTTTCCTTATCTCTCCCTGTTTGTGAAGGACTTTGCTTTGCACCTTGTTTCTGAAATGTGCTATAAAAACCAGTGAACTTATTATTATTATTTTAAAGATTTACTTTGCTTACACAATAACCCCATGAATTTATCAGCCTCACTGGCCTGATCCTGCAAGCAAAGCTCTTTTTGACAGATGGCAATGCTGATATTTGTCCATGTCTGCGTGGATGAGATGAAGGGTCTTGTGGAACACATGAGGTCCTTTGTGTCAGGCTTCCTGTCAAGAGGCCTGTCACTCACCCTCTGTAACAGTGGTAACCCCTGACCCATACCACAGAGCAGCAGCACCATCGCAGCGGAAGCTAGCAATGACACTGAGGAGGATTTAAACACAAGAGGAAATGTAAAAATGCAGCTCAACATCCACATTTACTCTGTACTTTTTGCTTTTTTTCTCCACCAAACACACACACACACACACACACACACACACACACACACACACACACACACACACACACACACACACACACACACACACACACACAATACACTCAGTGGCCACTTTATTAACATTATTTGGTCCACCTGTACAATTAATACAATCCAACACAAATTTTCTGCTATAAAGTTTCCTCTCCTGCTCCTTATAATGCTCAGCTTGTCTTGTTGTCACAGAGGTGTTCATTCACTTCTATGTTTGGCATTAAGCTCATAGTTAGTGCTGCTGTTGGACTGGACTGCATTTTATTGAGAGCTGTTTCCACAATTCTGTTCCCCCTCATGTATATAAATAGGGAGGACAAAAAATTAGAAACACCTCTTAATATAATGTAGTCCAGTACAAAACCTCTGCAAACTACAACCTCAATGCCACAATCCACAATGTCAACACACACACACATATAGATAGATAGACAGATAGATAGATCTTTATTGTCATTGCACAATCATATACGGTATACTAATGGAACGAAATTAGGGGCTCAGTACTTTCGGTGCAGGGCAGAATAGAAAGCATCGTGCAACCTGCTAGTTGAATAGCCGAGTCTCTGATATCAGAAAAATGCAACAGTCACGGAAACACTTGTTGGATGCGATGTGCAGGCGCAGTTCGTCGATTTTGTTAGTTATGGACCCGGCGTTGGAAAATGCTGGGAGGCGGCGGCTTAAAGGGTCGTCTTTTCAGCCGTGCTAACGCACCAGCCCTGCAGCCTCGCTTTTGTTTTGTTTTGGTGTCCTCCGGAATGTCCTGGTAGCGATGAAAGTCCGCTGAAATTGGTATTTCGCAGCGTAATCCAAAGCTCAAAAGGTCCCGACGACTGTACGTGTACATTGCCCAACATATGGTGGTGTTTTCAGCTAAAAACACAACCATTCACACATACAAAAACATATAATATGGCACCGAGAGTGGAGAGCTGTAAGCCGCTGCATCTATGCGCGCCGCCATGGCAACCCCCATCTATATATATATATATATATATATATATATATATCTCCATCCTCAATAAAGACCTGTTCCACAGCACTCAGAACCTCCGAATGGACCGAAGGTTCACCTTCCAACATGACAATGACCCTAAGCACACAGCCAAGACAACACAGGAGTGGCTTAGGGACAACTCTGTGAATGTCCTAGAGTGGCCCAGCCAGAGCTCTGACTTGAACCCCATCCAACATCTCTGGAGAGACCTGAAATGGCTGTCCACCGACAGTCCCCATCCAACCGGACCGAGCTTGTGAGGATTTACAAAGAAGAATGGCAGAAAATCCCCCAATCCAGGTGTGCAAACCTTGTTGCATCATACCCCAAAAGACTGGAGGCTGTAATTGCTGCCAAAGGTGCTTCAACTCAGTACTGAGTAAAGGGTCTGAATTCGGTTTTTTTCTTTTTAATTAATCTGCAAAAAAATCTTCAATTCTGTTTTCACTTTGTCATTGTGGGGTAGATTAATGAGAGAAAAATGAATTCAAACCATTGTAGCATCAGGCTGCAACATAACAAAAGTGAAAAAAGTGAAGGGGCTTGGTTTAATATAGATTGATAGATAGATATGGTCAATCAAAACAGCCTGTTCATACAGAGGATTCTCACTGTGGCTACCACTGTGATTAGTGAGCCAGTTTTTTTTTGTTTGTTTGTTTGTTTTTTTAATCCCCCAGGTTAACCTGTGTTTAATATGCCTTTATTAACATACATGACTAGACTGATGTTGATATAGGCCAGGGTGAGTTGTTGCCCTAGTTTGTCAGGCTTTTTTTTTTTCTCCTCTGCATTTCAACAGCGTTTGTGTCAGGTCAGATCAGATCTCAGTGTGTCTGCTTGTGAAGAGCACCAGGCTGCCAGATCCTGCAGGTCGCGGTTGGAGTCCGGGAGTTTACACACTGAAGGAGACAAATGTGGAGTGAAAGCCTTCATGCGCAGAAGCTCAGCCCCCTGGGTAAAATGTCCCGCAACTCCGCTGGGTGAAAAAATACCCTCTCCATTTGCCGCACCACACTTGCCATCCTATCCTGCCAGCAGCAACTGATAACAGAGAGAACTGAGCACACAGAGCCAGTCGCAGCACTTTAAACTGAGAGAGAGAAACAAAAGAAATAAGCAAAATAAAAGATGCAAACTGTAATATACAGAAAACACGAGACAAATTCACCTAAACAATCTCGGTGTGATGTTTCTCTTAAGATGTTTTTTTTTTTCCTAATAGTTTTATTTAGAAGAATAAAAAAGACAAAAAGAAAGCAGAGGGAAGTTAAAATAAAGTGGAAAGAAAGGAGGGAAAGGTTTATCTGACCGTGACACAAGCATCTAAGATCTTGCACAGTGTTTTTCAATGTCATTTCCAGGACTGAGTTGCATCTATTCTCATAAGATGATTTAATTAAAAACATGCAGGAAGGTTGGCAGGTGCATCACTGTCTCAACTTTTCTAATAACCTGAGTTAAATTGATGTAGGCATATTCTGTATGAAATTCAGTATTCATCTGCTGTGACTGGTATACAGGTAGACAGAAGAAATGGAGGTTCACAGGGACTGATGTCAGCACTTCTCTGACATGCAGACAGAATAACAAACAAGGAGGATAGAGAGAATGACGGGCGCACCAACTGGGCTGTCAGTCAATGACTGGGAGGCAAGCCAGCCAGAGGACTTTAACTGAATTCACTTTCCTTGGCCAAATTATGTGCTGACACAAAGTCTGTGGATAAATATGCTAAGCTACATCCAATTATTCGGAATGTATAATCACAATATTGGAAGGAACTGAATAATTAAGACACAATTTCTCTCCAAAGAAAGGGCGATATTTCTGAGACAATTGTCTATCCAGGGCACGACATTAAAAATTAATTGACTTGAGTATCTACAACACCTGACTTGTTATTCATGTACGAGCCAGCGTGTCTGTGGTTTCTTTATTTGGGACAGAAGAAGCAACACAACCGAAATTCTGCGCTGTCTTTCATGAGGCACGCTTTTCTTTTGTTACACAGTCTGAGCTTTAGGAGATTAAAATGGGAATTCTGTCCGTTTCACAAGCTCATAATCAACCTTGCCCACTCACCATGGGGCCATGAACAGCATTTACCACTTGGAGAGCAATTTAGTGGGGAAATAATACAAGCACTTTTCTCCTGGTGCAAACTTCTTCAACATTTGGTTCTTTTGTTATACAGGAGAAGATTCTCCTGCACTGTTTGACCCAGTGAATGTAATTTTGCTTGAGGGTTCCAAACACAACAGTGGATTCATTTTTTGAAAGTGTTTGGACTCTTCTCCCGTCTTCCCTTAAGTGGAGAGTTCACCGCTTTTGAAAAAAAAAAAAAAAAAGATATTATTTTCACTTCCCCCCAGCTGTTCTGTAGGACAGTAGTGGTGCTATCTTCCTCTCAGTGTTACTGAGTGCTGGCTGGATGCTCCAAAGGCTAAGCTGCCATTGAGGTGGACTTTGATGACTTGAAATTGGGCGGAATGAAACGGTTTCTCTGCTAGTAATTTGCTTTACACAGCGAATACTCAGTTCTGTGGTTTATGGATGGCATGACTATGTGGGTGTTCCTTTCAACCAAAATTTCGTATTTGAAAACTGAGGGATTTTGATTGTATGTTGTGAAATCTTTAGTACCCTGCATCATTTACAAAATGGTTTGTTGCAATGTAAAATGTGGCTGTAAAAAAGTTGTAGTACCTGAGCCTAACATTCAGAATTACTGGTCTAGTCCTTTAATATGGCCTTAATCTGATCAGCAGGTGTAGGCTTGGGGTTAGCTGTTGAAACATGGAAACCTGCGGAGCCTCCATAGTCCCTGGTAAGCGCACTTCCAAGACTGCAGCAGTCTGGCGACATAGCAGTAAATGAAGGGAAGAACACTCAGGATGAGCCCTGTTTTTGTTGGAACAAAAATGCAAACTCAGCACAACACAATTCTGACACCACTGACTCCAGCCTCCAAAAAAACATTTCCGCTTATAGGGCACAAGTCTAAGCGTCTGTGAGCCTTCTCCAGTCAGCACTCAGCAAGTAGCTGTCAGAGCATTTTCATCATCGTCCATCCGGTAGCTAAATTAGTTTTCACTAAACACACAGACACAGACAGGGTCAGTGGGGTGTAGGTCCAGCTCCGGGCTGCTGCTTGGCCCTCCCACTGCTGTCACGTGACAAAGGATTTTAATGAAATAGCTTAACTGTTGTATTTGTGTTGAATGCAGGTAAGCTCCTGTTTATGGGTGACTGAGCAGTGTCAGGTTTGATATGGGCATTGTGCTGAAGGCTCTGTTTAAACCTTGATGCACAGTTGGATGCATGTCTCTCCAGCTGTCAGCCTGTCTGTCTGGGTCTATGAATCCTTGATACCGCTCACTGTGGTTAAATTCAGATGGGGCTGAGGGATAAAGGCTCTTTGTTGGCGAGAAGTAGGAGCTGTCAGATGTCATCCATGTCTTTACATCTGACTACATTACTCATCCCTGGAAGTCTGAATAGCATAAACAGTGAAAATGTACAATGTTACAGAGTGTGTGCAGAAGAGGCCGAGACCTTCATATTGCTCATCACTATCAGCGGTATGTTCTGTGGCACTGCCTTGCACTATCCTGCAACATATCAGCAAACCATTGTGACATGGCTGCAACATGAGGGTCTGCAGGAGAAATGGACAAACCTAAAGGTTTGTCCATTTCAGTCATTTTGAAGAAAAACAACATTTATTTCACTTCCCCCCCCTAGCTGTTCTGTAGGACAGTAGGGGTGCTATCTTGCTTTCATTGTTACTGAGTGCTGGATACTGACTGGATGCTCCACATGCTAACTGTTAGCTTCCTGCCATTAATAAAATAGTTCTGCTTTTGATAATTTGTGGTTGTTGTTTTAAACAGTCAACATTTTTATGCGGTTTCTGTCTGTAAAAATTCTGCTACACATCTTCAAACGCTCAAACTTTGGGTTGATGATGAACAATTTGAGTTGATTTTTTTTTTTTTTTAAGAATGTTAGCCACCTCAATGGCAGGAGGCTAACAGTTAGCATTTCCAGCCAGTATCCAGCACTTAGTAACAATGAGAGGAAGATAGCACCACCACTGTCCTACAGAACGGCTGGAGGGAAGTGAAATGTTATTTTTTTTTTTTTTCCAAAATGTGTGAACTATCCCTTTAAGGACATTCTGTGCAGACATCATTGCACAACACATAAGCCCTTGTATGGGTACTTCTCCGTGGAGTCAAACTATCCCATTCCAACAAGTAGCCAAGATCTGGCCCAAAAGACAAAGCTCATCCAGCCACGGAGCAGTCAGAGAGCATGTTCACACGCTGCTCACACCATTAAGGACAGTAGGAGCTTCATCAGGCCAACATAAAAGCAAGCTGATTAGCTGGGCCGGGACCCCAGGGCAGCTACTGGAATCAGAGTATCCACAAGCAATTGTCCCACCCCATTACTCAATGAAACGGATTCTTCAACTGAAGAGCAGGTCCAAGACTGAATATCCATGATGGCAGCTCTTTTAGGCCAAAAGGCTGAGCCTAAATCAGGGGTGTCCAATCATGTGCCATGGAGGGCCAAGAGGCTGCAGGTTTTCATTCCAACCAAGACCTTCTGGCCTAAATCATCCATATCGCCTGAAAAACTGAGAGCCTGTTCTCAGATACCCCATTCGGTGTGATAACTTAAAGCTTGAAAACCTAATGGCTCCTTTGCGGCTTGCAGAGAATGTCATTTAGCAGGACAAGTATGTACAGTTGGACTATTGCTCACAGGCATCAACATGTTACCAGCTATGTTGCCTCAATGGTGATATAAGTTTGTTTTAGCATGCATTTTGATTTGTTTTGAACTTCAGACCCTTTGAGTTGAGCTTACTATCTGAAACATGAAGTGAGGGACATTTGTGTAAGACGTGAAGGGCTTATTATACTCATGTTAATCTCACATTCAAATCAATATACCATTTGAAAGGGCAGAAACACACAAACACATGCATACGAGAGTGCAATGTGAACAATGGTGTCAAAAGGTGGTGTTGTGTGTCTTGGGAAACCAGAGGGGAAATCATCATGAATCTGTGTATTATTTGTTCAGTTGTTTTTCAAAATAAAACCAGAAATTACTCTTGCATAGATTACTTTTTAATTTCAGCAGGTTTAATTGCCAAGATAAAGGATTGCTGATCACGGACCACGCTGCTTGATATATGCAGATAAGAACCTTACAAGAAATCCTCCCGGGTGGTCTATGAATTAGAAATGGGTGCAAGATGAAGAATTTGTTAAATATGTGGGTAAAGAGACAGAAAACTATTTTTGGTTTAGTACAACACAGACAAGAGCAGGTATTAAGTGGGATGCCTTTAAGGCTTTTTTACAGGGACACATAATAAGCTACACTTTGTCAAAATCAAGAGAACTGAGAGAGAAAAGGCTGTCTGTATATATTTCAACACATTCCACTCCTTCAACTGATGACTTTTTCAGAGAGTTAGAGAGTTATTTATCAGCTACATATGGAAAAATAAACAAGTCAGGATGTGACTGTCTCTTTTACATTTACCATAAAGCAAAGGTGGTTTGAAATGCCCAAATATGACTTGGTTTTACTGGGCAGCACAACTTGGGTCTATTACGTTTTATTTTGAAACAAAGGAAATCCCACAGTGGGCAGAAACGGAGTCTGAAGGTTTAAGTTTGCCTTTACTCATGTATTTATATTCAGATGCATTGCCAAAGCTGATGAGAAAACAAACAACAACAAAAAAAAAAAAAAAAAAAAAAAAAAAACACTAATGCAATCATTAAAATATGATTAAGGTGTTGTGTGAGGTGAAACGATTTATTAAAGAACTCAACTTTTTATCAGAGCACAGTCCCATATGGGGAACTGAGTGTTTCACACCAGGAAGAGCAGATGCTGTATTGAAAATATGGTCATCAAAGGGTTTAGAAAAGATACAGGACCTGTATTTACCTAATACAGATGACCTAATGTCTTTTGAGGAAATCGGGTGCAAGTACAACATAGAAAAAAAAAAACTTCATCAAATATCTCCAACTTAGAAGCTTTATTAAAACAAGCCAACATAATGTGCTAACTAAACCCTTAAAGTCTACCGTGGAGAAGATGGTGTCTAAAAACAGCTTGAGCAAAGGTGCTACATCTAAAAAACACAATATGCTACTGTCCAACTCAACCGAGAATTCAGATTATAAAGGGATTGCATGGAGAGAAGAACTAGAAATAAAGCAGAAGACTGCGAATCAGTCTGTACTGGCTCCACACTCAGTCAATTAATACATGATTAAGATAAGTACAATATAAATGGATAATGAGAATTTACAGTACAATAACAATATTCCAGACTTATGTATAAAATGCACCGAGGAGAAGGGGACAATGTTTCATGGCAGTGCAGTGAGATTAAAAGGTTTTGGGCAGAGGTTAAAAAAGCAATTGTAAAAAAGAAATGGAAAATTCCTCCAATGGATCCTAGGCTTTTGATTTTAGGATTACTATATTGAGGTGACACCAGTGGTGGTTCTGCCCATGTTGCCGCCGTGGGCGAAATTGGTGTTACTCCCGGTCAGGTCTGCTGGATCTGACAGGTGAGCGGCGCACACATACTGCCATATATACCTTTCATTATAAATCAGTTTTTGTCCATATGCGGCTGCAGCAGCACAACAGACAATGACACAGACAACATGGTTGATTATTGACTGTGCATTGCAGCCATTCGCCGGTAAGATTACCGGCGAATGGTAGTCTTATATTCAGATGAATACGGTAATAGAAAACTGCTTTGTAACGCTGATGATTTTTTTTTTTTTTTTTTTTTTTTTTGCGCTCGTGCCGCCCCCCACGTGACATGAAAAAATGCCGCCCCGGGCGGCTGCCCACTTCGCCTGTGCCTAAAACCGCTACTGGGTGACACTAAAAAAACAAATGATAAGGAAATTATTTTATTATGATTTACCAACACCAAGTATGTGTGTTGGACCCCCTCAGAGCCAGCCCAAGCCTTCATGGGGCCCTAAGCAGAATGTGATTTGTGGGCCCCTCAGCACCTCCAATATTCATACATGTACATTACTGTGCCACAAATCCAACTAATTTAGTATAATTTGGTGAGCATATGCAAATTTATTTCAAAAGTCAAACATCAGACTATAGGCAGGTTGACTTCTGATTACATAATATATAACACTAATGGTCTCATAAGGTTATACTGTTTCATGACAGCCTTGTATGTGGCCTTCTGCAGCTGCAGTCCTTCGTCTCCTCCAGCTCTTGGACTTGTTATTGTAGCACTGTCTACTCCTTGGAGAGGAAATGTAAAAAAGGGCCAGTGTGTGTTACGCCACACGTACTTCATACCATGTGCACACAGTTTTTGGTTGCAGGCTGATGGAAAAATGGCAGAAAATAACATTAAAGAGGGAATTTTCGCCACAATATCCTAAATGTCCTTAACATGCAGTAACATTGTGCATGTAAGATTTTGTACAAACCTATTTATCTAGTTTATATTGTGAGTGAAAATATGTCTGTTGCACTGTATCACACATGCAGATGTGATTGTGAAATGATTTAGAGGCACATGTTTAATCAATTTATAGTCATTATAAGCTAAATAAATAGGCAGAGCCATGTGTAATGGCTGGGAGTAATGGTACAATGGTAATTTTTCAGTAATATAAATATACACTCAATGCATAATTGTACTTAGTGATTCATTCATTGCCATTAAGAGCTGCATATGCAAAACTTTAATAAAACAAATTCCAGCTGATCTGTCAGTCTAAATCACAGTGGTGCTGCGAGAGAAGGCAGTAGCATACATATTGTTTGAGATGCTGTAGAGGCACTGGGAGTGTTGTTTTCCAAGGCCCTAAGAATTCTTCGGCTACATTTCAGCAAGGAAAACTGTCTTTCTGATTATAACTGGGACATTTTTAACGTCTGTCTAAATAAAATCAGATAAATGTTTAAACAGATTTGTATGTGTCTGTGCCTATTTAGCCATCCTATTCAGTCTGTCAGATCAACGAAAGGGCCAAAAAAGTTTTTCCAGTTTCTACTAGTGTCAGCTTCTAGGTGCTATTCCCTGCACAGAAATTTAATTAAAACAGGAATAGCCCTTAATTTCAGAATAACTAATCATGGCCTAAAAAGTGAGTTTCCCAAACACATCTTGACTTGAGATTAGTTATTTATGGACTAATGAGTCCTTGATTCAATTTAAAGTGATAACCGGCCAGATCTGACTTGTTCTTGGTTTGGATGCCACCTTTGGGGTATTTTAATGGATAGTTTTCAGTAATTTCTTGATAATGTCCTCCTAATATTCAGGTCATTTTTTGCAGATTCACTTATCTTTTTCACCTTTCATGTGTTTCCTCGTGTTTTGGAAAGAAATCAAGAGAATTTGCACAAAGGGTTATTTTGAAAACCCAATGATGCTCATAAATCCTGAACCAGATCTAGAAATGCTCAGGATTGTGTAGAACTGGAGGATGAACGCTGTTTCTCCTCTGACAAACAGCAGTAATCTGAAGTCAAAGCTACTGCCTTGCACGATTAACTTAAATCTTCAATTACTTCAGGAATAATCTTTGACGTGGAAATCAGATCATTTAAATCCAGATTAAGATAAATCTAGGAATATTTCCATCCATGACCCCGAAAGTGAATTAGTTATTCCAGTTTTAAAGGGCAAGTAGATTTAATCCCTGTCTGGGAAACCACCCCACTGTGTAAAAAAAAAAAAAAAAAAAAAAAAAAAATGTCTTTAGTGGTGACTCTGTCCCTAGGAGATGCTCACTCAAGATCTCTTGTGAAAATGCAGCTCTTGGCAGTGGGATGTCAAGAAATTAATTTGGTCAGTATTTTAAAATTTCAGTAACTTCTTAATTACATAACTTAGAGCCACCAAACCAAATTATACTATGCCATGTTTAATAAATCAATCAAGAGGGAACCACATTTTAATTTTCATTATACAACCTGTTGTGTAATGACCAGTAAACTTCCTTGTATCCTTGTTTCCTTGTATACATATTCACAGGCATAATAAAACTAAAAGAAACCAGGATGGCATAATTGTTTAGCGTTAACTGACATTTGCCTATTACACTTTTCATTTTATTTTCTTTTGTGTCTGAATGTTAAACCATTTATGGGCTACTGCAGTATGCAGCTAACTCTGATAGCCCCAAGCAGAATGTTTCCATCGCCAATGAAAGTGCCTGTGTGTGTTTGCGTACACGTGTGTGTGTGTGTGTGTATGTGTGTGTGTGTGTGTGTGTGTGTGTGAGTGTGTCTGTATGTCTTTCTACAAAGTTTGGCCATATTACATGAATCTATTTACAAGTCATCCACCTTTTCGCCAGCTGGCATGAACAGTTATTCAGCTGTCCTTTGGCTCGTGACCCACCTTTCCACATAATCTTGCAATTCTGTTAATCCATTTGGAAATTATGCATCTTTTTGGGATTTGCCACTCCCATTTCAACACCCCCACCCCACACACACACACACGCACGCACACACACACACACACACACACACACACACACACACACACACACACACACACACACACACACACACACACACATTTCAGCTTCCTAGCCTGTGGCTGTTAAAGGATGGGGAACTGGACACAAATCACTAAAATAATCAAATGTTCAATGGAACAAAAGCCTTTTAAACCTTTTTTTATACACTTTAGAATAAGAGGCCCAGATGATCACAAGCCACAGCCCCCAAAGACACACAGAAAGGTTTGCCTTGAATCCTCCTGATTGCTGCTGATGAGCAGTGAATAACTGGATAATAACTGTGTTCATTTGTTTACTGTATCAGTGTATGACAGGCTGCTCTCTGTCTGCCATTCTCTCCTGGTTAATAGGTTCTATTGTTCAGGCCTGTGCCACATTTCCCTTTTAATCATGTTTCCTGCTCCAGGAACCAATGGTCCAATGAAAAGCTATTTCATAAGAGGCAAATGGCTTTTGGTTTCTGTGTGGAATTTTTATTTTCTTAGACAGGGAGGGCAATGCTCAAGCTGCCTTGGCTCATGGTCAAACATCACCTGTTAAATGATCCACACTCCATGCAGCATGCAACTATGGCAATAGTTAGTGTGCCACATGATTGAACTTCTTGCTTTCAATCAAAGTTGGGTGTATGGATGTACCTAAATACAGAAAGCTGTATTTATATGTCCATAAACCAAATTTGACAGCCCTGCAACATCTATAATTATGATCCCTTATTTAAAGGGATAGTCATTTGAAAAATGATTGATTTTTATTATTATTTCACTTCTGCCCAGCTGTTCTGTAGGACAGCACTGGTGCAATCCTCTTCTCATTGTTACTGAGTGCTGGATACTGAACTATCTCTTTAAATTAACATCCCTCTGTGCCTCCTCCACAGTGGATTTCTTCCTGTATGACTGCTGAATGGTGTGAAATGGCGGCTTTAGAAGGAATCCCTTGCTGTTTGATTCTGAGGGACACAAACAGCTGATGTTTAACATTGATGCTCTAGATAGAAACATTTTCTGTTGTCCAACTCCATTGTAGCTGAGCTGGAAATACCTCAACATGATGTCCCGTCATCAAAATTTGGCCACTTGTCAACAGAGTAAGAAAACTACACCACCAAAAAACAAAAAGCAGCCAGAAATGCATGGTAATTCCACTAGTAGGGTTTATAGTGTTAAGGGATTTTAGGGGGGATTGCAGGATTTACCTTATCAGTAAGAGCTATGATTATTCTCAGGAGGTTACCATACTGCAACCAGCTGCAATGTGAAAATTCCAATCTTCAGTGGTTGGACTCAGAGTGACTAAGCATTTATGACGAGGATTGGGAAATGGGTTAGAGGCGGTGAGGGCTGCTGGTGGTGGAAAAGGTTTCTGTGTGATTGCGATTTGCTGACTTTTCATTGCTGTTAGCTTGTGGTCCTGTCGTAGAGGCTGACTGCAGCCACAGCTCACCGGGGGAGGAATAGAGCTTAATTTCATTACCCCATGTCAACTGCCACCGGGGAGAAAACAATGGAGTGGGAAAATCAAATTATGCAAGATAGCGGGAAGGAGAGACAGACAGTGAGTGTAATGGGGAGGGCTTGGCAGCAGCTCGGGCACAGTCTAAGTCCTTAGTAAACATATGTGCTATTTGCTGAGAGAGACCTCACAACAGGCCCTGTAGTGAGGGTAGCACCATGGCAAGGCCTTGTGGATTCTTCTTGGGTCGGGCCATATGGGTGATTTCATGGTGTGTCAGTTAGCAGCAGTATGAGCGCCCCTAAGGGTTGAGTCCTGGGCCCAGGGGACTCAGCCAAGCAGATACAGAGGTAGGCGTAGATGGAGGATGGACAGTGGGTTATCACTGACAGCTGTCTCCTAGAGAATACTGGACACATTGGTCCCTGGGGAGCTGCTGATCAGAGCTGGATGCTGAGGTGGTAGGAGGAAGGATGACAAGCGGGGTCTCCAGGTCCCACCAGAGGCCCAGGGTGGAGCCAGCAGCTGTCAATCACAGCTCTCTGGGAGGCATGTACTGATCGACTGTGACAGGACGGCTGGCAAATGGGAGCGTTACTACAACACCGTCCTCTTATCAGCTGTCCATCACTGTCTCCACAGCAACAAGAGATGAGACAGTAGTGTATCTCTGATATTATGCACAAACATCAACACAGGGCCGCCATGCACAAAGCCCTTGTTGCCACGCAAGTACACACTGCATGTGGCTGGGATCATCACTGACACAGTTATCCACAGCTTTCAATCTGTCATTTCACCCTCTGATTGCTTTCAGAAATATTGTGTAAAAAGCAAATAGGAAAAAAAAAGAAAAGAAAAATAGCAAAGATTTACAAGAAACTTCACAGAAAATGAGCACAAAAGCACAAGAAAAGAAGCAAAAAATACCTGAAAATATTTTAAAACATTATAACAAACCTATATTTGTAAATAAAATTATATATTTAAACGTCAGATCTGTGATGCTGGAATGACATCATATTAAGTGCTTGTGAAAGGCCCTTTGACCCCAAAATCAGCAAGAAATTTGAAAAAGCTGAAAAGTGAAAAGTTGAAAGTGAAAAAAGCACACAAAAAAGCCCTCCAAAAATCAAAAAGTAAACCTCTTCATAATTATTATAAATGGGTTAAATGAAATCACAAGGAATTATCACAAAACAATTAAAAGATAAATAAGAGGATGACATAAAATAAAAATAAAAGCTCACCCATGGGCTGTTGGGTTTGGAAAGGATAAAACAGCTCTAAGCTATTTTAACAGCTTTAATGGGAGAGAAAATGACAGTGGGGTAATCATTCACAGCATTAATCAAGGTCAGGCCCTGAGATTGAGGGAAAAGGGATGAAATCAGCAGTTACTGTGAACTAAATTTGTGTCTCAATGCAAGATCATGCAGAGACAGAGAGAGAAAACTGCCGAGAAAGACCACTGAGAAAAGGAAACTAGCATTTTTGTCTAATATCGGCGCAACAGGAAGCAGGTTTCTTCCCATACTAAGCTGCATGGAATATTCCTCTAGTAATATACTGTATGATTTTCTTTCCAAAGGCCTCTGAAGCTCAGAAAGGACTGAGCGCTGCAGATGGAGTGGGGGAGCTGACAGCCAATCCGTAAGCGCCAGCTGCAGAGCATCATTAAAGTGTTCATTTTGCATGACGCTGTCTTAATGGCCGTCGCGCTTCCCTTGATGCCTGTGCCTTTCCTTCCCACTGACACTGGCGGTAAAATAAGACTTGTGTGACTCAGCATTTTTTTTTTTTTTCAGAGAAGATTTTCTTAATCTTTTTCGGACTGACGCCATGTCATTGTTGTGTGAACGACAGGCCGGTGCACATCTACAAGCTGCTTGAACGAATCCAAAGCAGAATAAGACACAGGAGACAGAGACGGAGAGGTGGCAGAAACAGTGAAAAGCAGAGGGAGCAATACTAGAAGGTCTTACCCATTAATAACTCTACTTCTAGGCATGGAAATGAGAGTGTCGCTCATTTAGAGGGGATGTGGAGAGCTGAGAGGCTTAAGCAGAGATAGAGAGGGGAAGAGAGAGAGAGGAAATGACACTGAAGAGGATGTGTTGAGATAATAAAGTCCTGGGATGGCTGTGGTTAACCTGCAGCTGTCTTCTTTTACTTTCTCACTTTCTCGTCCTTTTCCACACCTTAAATTCATCTATGCAAACCTAAAACACTAAGCCATTATTTCACAGTCTCACAAAATTGAATCGGCATCTGGCAATCCATCTACTTGCAATAATGTCACAATTCAGCCAAATGTCTACAGATAGCCATGTACTGCAAAACAGCACCCTCTCCATCAAAGGCTGACATAAAAGCCCAGACACAGTACACTAATAGCCTACAAAGAATTCAAATACAAAGAGTAAAAACTCTGCTGCGACCTTGCAGTTCCTCCAAGGTGCATGAAAGAGACAGAACCAGAGCAGAAAAAGAAATCAGCAGCTCTATGGGAATTATCTAACAAAGCTTTAGATTCAAAATATTTACGGTTACAATAGCCTTCATTAGGATGACCAAGTCCATGAAGTAGAACGTGGCTGTCAATTTGCCAGTCTGAATTGTAAAAATAATAATAATAAAGAATAATACTTATATATCACAAAAAAATAAAAATTAAATTAATTTTGTTTAGAAAGTGGAATAAAGCCTCTCTAGATTTAAATCCAGCTGACTGACTTCTTTGTTTCAAAGGGTTAATATATACACACAATAACAGTGACACAAGACTGCAGATTTATTTTTAGGAAAAAAAAAAATGTTAGTCCTTAACACTGCATCCCCCTCACTTTGGAAGTGATGGTGACGCCTCTGGCATGGAGGGAGTCAGGGCTGTGTGCTGGTGCATGATGTATCTCCACTGTGAGACATGTCACTCTAACACACACAAACACACTTCAATTTGAAATGCTGCCCAGTGCATGAGGTTGGTTCTCTGCCACTACGCTGGAGTGGTGATTTTAAATCATGCCGTCGTGACCGAGAGTGTGGAGACTTCATTCCACTCAAACACTATGGTAGCTTTTTACGCTGATTAGTTCCTTGTGAGCGGGTGGAGGTGACAACTGACTGAGCATAAGTCCCACCCTCACATGCAAATCACCCAGTTGTGGCTTAGTAAATGTGTCCCTACATCTTTCTGGTTCTTTGGATTTTGAGGGGTTTTTGGTAATTACGCTGTTGCCTTAAAAAAAAAAAAAAAAAAAAAAAAACATGGTGAAACATTATGCCTGGGGTCCATACAGCAGAGACTGAACAAAACCAAAACAAGGAACAAGCCACATGCCACCACACAGCCAAATTATTATTAATAACAAGCACAGATATGTTTGGTTGAAGGTAAGTTATTGTGATGGATTAATAAAATATAAAATCTTTTTTTGACCAAACAAAGAGTTAACATACAGTTGGAGGCTATGCTAATTTAACATGACCTGATCCTGACCGGAACTCTGTTTTATTAGCTAAGTGGTTAACTGGATGCTAATTTATGCTAGCATTCTACTTACACTCGCACCTCCAAAAGAATTACTGTAAAAAGTAGACCCTTACGGCGTTAGAGGCAGCAGAAGATGCTGAATATTTTGATATGTGAATGTGTGATTAAAACTATGAAAACATAGAAAGAATTAGAAAATTTTGAAAGAAATTTTGAATGTGCCTGCTGCTCTTCGTGTATAGTGTTTTGTGTGGTTGCCAAGGTTTTGGTAAGTAGTTAGTGTGGTGACATGATATGATATGCTATGGAGTTTCATTCATGTTGTGGAGGTGTAGGTGTTTGGGTGTTTGGGGTGTAGGGCATTGCTGCATCCATCCCCAACATCTTGACAATCGTCAGGATGTTGGGGATGGTCGCTAGGGTGTTGCAAGTCTGTTCCACTGTAGCGATGATGTCACCCTCTCTAACTCTGAACATTCCATGCAATGCACACCCATTATAAACTCAGAATTGGGCCAAAAACAGCACAAAATTCAAACTGTGTTTTCTACTGAAGTACAACAGATATCCAGATGATATTCACATAAATGTCCACATGTGCTGATCCATTTAACCTTCATATGGAGTTTGTAGGGCAAAGTATGAGGGAGTTGTGTGGTTTGAAAATTCATGGTTGTCAGCCATTTTCCTATTCAATTTTAATGTGTTGTGAAAATGTGAATTCAATCTGCAATTGCAAAATAACAGTACGCCGGATCGCTTTGAAAATTGGCAACCTACTTCTCAACAAGACGCAAGGTTTTTGTTTTTTTGCGCATGGACGCAGTTCAAAATCTGTGCGACGTAGTACTTCACAAATATTCACTGATTCACTGTGGATGGGCCAATTCCGGTTTAACTGGAATTCCAAAAATATTGGAAAGCCGGATTGCCTCGCAAAAATTTTCCCAATCATTATGGATGGGACAAAATAATAAATAATTATGGTGGATTAGAATATTTGCTTTCTTTGCATTGTGAACCAGGCACATAAAAAGTCGTTGAAAGCATATTTCTTCAGGAAAAGTCATGGCTTAGACAAGGCAGAGCCACCTTTTTGACAGCTGAAGCATAGAAAGTAGAGGTCAAATTGCTACAACCCCTGCATTAACATGTAAAGGATGCTGAAAATGAATGTATTTAACTACCACTGAATCTCACTGTCTCCATGGCAGAGCTCATAAACCTTCTCTGACCTAGCAACAGTAACAAAGAGTGGCAGGACTTATGATTGGCTGACAAAATAGAAATACATGATGGTTCTATTTACTCTATTGAATACTGCCAGCTTGTATTTACAGTGGTTTCTGTAGTATTACCTAGGCTTGTGATCACAGTATTGCTAGCGAGGTAACCTCTTTTATCAGCATTTGTTTGTTGTGGATTGAAAGAGATTGGCCAAACCTGACAGACACAGATACCAGAAGACTGACCTTTTAGGCATGCAATTTTTTTTTTTTTCTGAGAATGAAGAAAATTCAACATCATACTCGCAAAAACGGTTGTTGTAAATATTTTATTGTTTCATGTCTTTTATTCACATCAGACTTGGTCTGAAATTCAGCATGGTGTTGGGCTGTCTGTTTTTCAAGGACGTCATCAGACTATTCTCAGGAGAAAGCTGCCTCTAATGTGTAAATACAAGAATGTGTGCAAAATAAATGCAGCACAGCTTCGGCGCTGGATTCACTTGATCGTAATTACACTCACATCATTGCTACTTGGAGACTACATCAACATGATACTGCACAGCTTTAATACATCTTATGTCTCTAATGTAAATCTATGTAAAGCCAATTTTACAGCATTACATGTTAAACCTCTGGGTCTCCCCTGCATAAATCTGTGCAAAGTCAACATTATGACTACACTACAGCACATAGGTATAATTTGTGAGTTTTTAGTGTAAGTCTGTTTCAATTACAGGATCAGACAGGCTGTGCAATGCAGTTAAATATATTCAACATGCATGCCTGCATGATTTTAGGTAATGATTATTTTACATCTGAAGAAGCTGAATGTTGTTGTTGTTTGTGCTAACACATTTAGTTTGGTATATTGTTAAAAAGTGCTAAAAACTGATATGTTGATTTTCCTAAATAAATTATGTTAAACTCAAACACAGAACATTACATTGCTCTATTTGTCATAGTCATTGATATAGAATTAAATGGTGATTATAGTTCTTTGCTATGGTGACAAGTCAGTGGGTTCCACACAGTGTGTCACATTTGCTTTAGAACTGTGCAGATGTATTGGGCTGTGGTTGTAGCCTGAAAGTAAAAATGTCAAAAATGTGTTCTATTTACAGATTATTCAGTCTAAGATTCCATTATAGTGTTTTTTGAAAATGACTTTAATGGACAGTTGCAGCCCTTGCTTGACAGGTTGTCAGCACTGAGGGCTGCCTGAATTGAAATTTCATTCATGGCCTCAGTGAGTGTGGTGATGGTGGGAGGCTGTTCCTGATTCACTCTTTACCCTGTGTCAAAGCACAGTGTGGTTTGGAGGCTGAGGGAATGAGGACAGATCTGCAGTAAGGCAGGACACTGCTGTTATCTACAGTCAGCAAGTGTGCGTGTGTGTGTGTGTGTGTGTGTGTGTGTGTGTGTGTTTGTGAGTGCATGAGAGTGAGAGCTGAAGTGCTTATCTGTCAAATTGGTTGTCCATCTGACCTTTCTATGGAACAACTTTTCTCAGACAAAATAACCAAGTATCACTCCTTACCTGCACATTTTACAGGCCTTAAAGTAATAATCCCTGACACTGATATCTATCTATATCTAAGGGTCCATTTTGCTACTCTTTATTGCTGACTGATATAAGTCAATGGTGATTCACCATGTAGCTAACCTGTCATGTTAGGATGTCACTAGGTATTACCAAAGCCTATATAGAAAGAATGCCATACCACCACCACCACCATGGACTGCTGTGAGACAGAAAAAAAGAGTACATTGACCACTGTTCGTTTGACTTCGTTTAGTCCAATTTAGAGCTCTATGTTGCCCCCTGGGGGTGACCTCAAATATTTCTGTAGATAAAATATCTCTATTTATTGACTATCTCTGGTATTACATGGTATTATTTATTGGTATTGCCAGTATTTTCATCCTAAATGTCTCAAACATGTTGAACATCTGAAATATTTGGATCTTGTAAGAATTATGACTCAGCGATTACATGGAGCATTCATTCACATGTATGTCTTTTTAATACCTTTATCTATGGAAAGATTACAGAGCTTCGTGCTGTTTTCTAGCAACATCCTGTTTCATATTCATACATACATACATTCAACACATTCAAACAAGGAGCTGCCCATTACAAACACAGTCAACCACTGGTGGCCACTGGGAGTTCACCTGTGCAACTATACTTCTGTTGTATGCTGTTTGTATCACAGTGTATAAATATGTGGATCTGAGAGTGCTATATGACTCAGCCCATCCTCAGATATAGCACTGACTTCCTTCATCAGATGATAACATTTCAGTGGTGGACAAATGACCCTCGACCAGCATGATGTGAACTGTTCTTTCCAACTTCTTCAAGGGTTGTGATATATTTGTCTGCAACATGGTGTCAGGAAACTGTTCTGCACTGAAAGCTGAAGGGGAATTAGGATGAGGTTTTTCAGGATGATGAAACTGAATATTGAATATAAAATTCCGTTTATGAACTTGCAAAACATACGTTTTTTGATAGTATCATCTCCGTTTCAGCGGAAATACATGAGATCTGATGTTAACTAGTCCTTGTCAGCCAGCCAACTTGGGCTTATGTTTTCTAGACATCGTGATTTCCCAAAACTGAATAAATACCACACACAGCAACACAAAACTGCTTTGGTAGCTCAATCATGTTGTAACTAGAATATCTGCTGGAAAATATATTTTTTTTATGGACTCATAGTCATACTTCTGCCGACTTCTCAGTCATTTTTAATCTAACAGGTGCCGTGACAACGCACAGCTGATCTTTATCTACAACAAACTAATATTAACAGTTATATTTAAATACAGGTTACTGCTTTCCAGTGTCAGCGCCAGAACAAACATATATCTTTTCATAAACTCACCGGCAGATGTTGTACAGTGGTGGAAAAAAGTTTTCGGACACCCCATGCATTTGTGAAATGTTGCATTAAAAATCACTCCTAGGTCTTCAAGTGCAATTTCTCTTAGTACAGTCACAGCCAAAATACTAAACAAATCCTAAAAAAGCCATTAAAAACTTAAAATTGATTGGCTGTATAAAAATACATAAGAAATTTTGAGTATTGGGTAATTTTGGTACCAGTGACAAAGGTCGTTCTTTTTATTAAAAGACACAATTTTTGTTGCCAAGCTTCATGCCTATATAAAGCCAGCACATTTGAAAGTTCTTCAGACACAAAAATGGCTAAAACAAGGAACCTAACGCAGAAAACACGCCTGAAGGGTACAGCTGCCACCAGATAGCCAGGAAGTGCAGATGCAGTCCTTCAGCAGTTGGATACACTCTACAGAAATACAGACGAACCAACAGCTTGGAAGACAAACCAAGATCTGGGTGTCCAAGGGTTTCTTCAGCAAGAAATGACCGCATCCTGATCCGCATGTGTAGGCAAAACCGCCGAATCACATCACAGTAGCTTCAGCAGCAGTGGTCAAACCAAACTGGTGTCCAGTGTTCCACCCGCACTGTACGTGGCCAACTTTTAGGTCATGGCTTAAGGCCCTACAAGGCTATCAAGAAGCTCCTGATCAATGAGAGACAGAGGCTAGCCCGGCGTCGTTGGGCCCAGGCACACAAGAACTGGACAGCCAGGAATTGGAAGAAGATTCTGTGGTCAGAAGAATTTGTCAAGAATTTAGTTTTGTTAGTTTTTCTTGTAAACAATAAACAAAAAAATATAATTTGTATTTGTTTGTATCTGTCTAATGCAGCCACACCTTTTGAAACACAAAAAAGATTTTTCCACAAATATTTCATGATAATATTTGAGATTGTGTAAAATGTTAAGGGTGTCCGAAAACTTTTTTCCACCACTGTATTTCAGCTGGGGGTGTGTCACTCCAATTTAACGTCAGCTCCGATTAATGTGGCTAAGCAGCAGAGGTAACAACAGTAAGCAGTAACATTAAGGTTAAGGTTCTATATTTTCAACCCCACCTTTCGGGGGCTTTTGCTAATCACCTTTACAGGGTCTTATCAATTTAACTCTGAAATAAAGACGAAAGTTTTCACAGATGTGTTGATTTATTAAATGTTCATTTTAATGTACAGATGCAAACAAACTGACAAATTAATTAAATCAATGGTCTAAGCAACTCATAAAGACTAAACAAATTAATAATGATTAATAGGCTAATTAATAACTTATAACATTAACACATTAATAACAAGAACAAAGTTATAGCCTGCACATCTCCATGGAAAATCTTACAGGTACTGTCCGTGGTGCTGAATCTGCCTCAGCGGGTACTGTCTGTGGTGCTGACTCTGCCTCAGCAGGTACTGTCCATCGTGCTGAATCTGCGTCAGCGGGTACTGTCCATGGTGCTGAATCTGCCTCAGCGGGTACTGTCCATCGTGCTGAATCTGCGTCAGCGGGTACTGTCTGTGGTGCTGAATCTGTCTCAGCGGGTACTGTCCGTGGTGCTGACTCTGCTGAGGCATTTCATTCTCTTTATTATAGAAATTAAAGCTCCATAAAATTCACGGAGGATCTTGTTTAGCTCTTCTTTACTTACAGTTGAAAAAAATCAACTGTTTGCCCGGTGACATTATTCGGCCCAAGACGTTGACTGGGCCGTACCGGCTTCATTTCCTGACCTCTCCAGCTGATCCAGCTCTTCACTTGTCAATCTCGCATATCTCGCAAATTGACAACAAAACGGTCCATTATGCAGACTGACAAAGTTGACAGCGGCTTTTGACGCGGGTTTCAGTAAAACGTTTGTGTGTTGCCATGAAACCACACAGACTCAGGCAATAAGATGTAGGCGAGTAATATTTTCAGTGATGAGGTATTTTTATCTGAGCATGGCTAGCCATGCTGTCATGCTCATTTGAGCACATTCTAAATGTCTGATTGACCAATCAGATTGCTCAGTCAGATTGACGTGTTGTATAATTTTTAAAAATCTCATACCCCCAGGGGTATGCGTACCCCCATTTGAGAAATGAGTATGGTGGATTACTATTTTACTGACCTGCTTTTACTTTACTCACTTTAACAAACAAACAAAAACAAGCACAATTTACTGCTAATCTCAACGGTCTTCCAGACCCATATGTCTTGTTTCTTTTCATCATCATGTAGAAAGAATGGCTTTTGTTAATGTTCCTCAGCAAGCAAAGTAAAAGCTGCAGTGAGGTATTGAATTCTCTCAAATCATTGGTTGAAAATGTTTTACTGTTATCTCTGCATCCAACAAATTGAGATGGAGCCCAAAAAAAAAAAAAAAAAAAAAAAGGCTATAGTTAATATTTGGATGTTTTGGCAATTATGATTATATAGGACAAACAGACATTTTAATTACTTAGGATGATTAAGTCATTATAGAGTTATAATTATCTGTACAGGTATTGCTGTAAATACTAATGGGCCGTAACCCAAATATTAACCCCAGTTCTAACCCAAATAAACCCTTTTATTAAGAAGTCAGAACCAGAAAAACGACCTTAATCTAGAAGCACAAGAACACACATTTAGTGAGAGCATTCTTCTGTCTGGTGTTAATCCTCCTGAACCTCCAGGACTACAGTGCCTCCATCTCCACTGCTCACCCAGGCTCTGAAGGATGTCTAGAATATTCTGTGATTTTTATCTTAATAGGCAGCTGGCCGGAGCTAATAGGAATGAGGAGAGAAGAGGAACAGCGGCATGGTGAGAGTGACAGTTGAGGACAGTAAAAGTAATTACTTCTTAAATTGTGAGAACTAGATTGAGGAGACAGAGGGCAAGGTAATACACTTCCCTCTCAGCACCAGTGTAGATGAACTGCTGCTGTGATGGACAGAAACAAGTGTCACCACCACAGCTTTTAGGGTAGAGTTGGGTATAAGGACCCCATACAATCCACTACTTATTGCTGTTGGTCACAATATGATACATACAACACAATATGGTTGTTGCTGAAATGATGTGTAATACTTGTCTTTGGTTGATAGATTAACCCTATATATATATATATATTTTTTTTCTTCTTGAAAAGTGCATGCAACCTAAGTTAGGGTAACAAACCTGGCTCTACCACTTGGTTGGAATACGTTTTTATTTTGTTTCATCATTATACATGGATAGTCATCATTTGTGTTCTTTGTGATATCATATTGAAGAAAGTTATAATTAATAAAGCTAAATCTGATCGTACAGCCAAATATATTTTTGTTGTATTCATTTTTTCCATGTGCCTTGGAGTCAGGACATGGACACCAAACTGTATTTTTTTTTTTTTTTTTTAAACATCCGCATCAGAGGAACAGTCTTTTAAAATGGGTGAACTGTCCCTTTAACTGTATTAATTCTAACCATAAAATTAAAATTGTGATTATATTGGTATATCATATTAGTGACTCTTTCACCCAACTCTAGTCAAACTTCCATTCACCTGAAAACAAAAACATCCCTGAATATGTTGAAAGGGTTAGGGTTAGGGTTGAAAGCTAGATGGAGTGTCCTGCTCTGGACCTTTTTGATGGTAATGGCCATTATGGCAAGGAAGACAAAGTTAGCATCAGAAGACTTGTATGACAAATGAAGCACTGGTCATTTTGTGGTTGTCTTCATAATGGACATTATAATAATTGTTCATTTGTGTCTCCATGTGGTGAGAATACAGTTCAAATGGCATCTTGGCTCAGAGTACAAAGGGCTGGAAAGTTTTCTCCAGAACTTAAGTGTCTCAAAGTTTTAAGCTCCAGGTCTGGCTGTCAGTGGTTCTTATATCCCAAGGGGGGAAAGTAGGACATCTCTTTTTAAACAGAGGATGGACTTGAACAAAGACGAGAGGGGGAGAAAGATTTTACTTCTGATAGACATCCTTTCACCAGTTTCCCTTTCAAGGGAATTCAACGGTTACTTCTTGAGAATTCATTCTCTTTACTTTCTTTCTTTTCATAGTACAACATAATGATACCATACTCAAACTTGAGATTTGGCAGTGTTTGTGGAGAGTATGGCAAAACTGCATACTCTGCATACTGATGAATTATGGCAAAGTACTTCTTTGTTGTATCTACTTTCTCTTTATGGTGAGCCTCTGATACTTCTTTTCAACCAAAGCAGATCTGGTTCTGTTTGGGATTTTTTGGAACCAAAGTGCTATCTACAGAATGGACCCATGTTTATACCAGTTTAGAATGGAACCTTTGCGATGGAGGCGTCACCAGGTTGATGGCCACTGACTCCAGCAATTCTGTGGCTGAATTCAGCCCAAATCTGCTGGTTTGCTAGTCTATGCCACTGAGGAGTTCATAATACTTCCCCATATCACCCTGTCCAGCACCACTTTTTGCTAGCTCCTTTTTGGAGTCTCTGTACTCCTTCAATTTCTTTAACTTGTTGGTAATTTTGGTATGTATATAGGTGTGTGTGTGTGTGTGTGTGTGTGTGTGTGTGTTGTGTGAGTGTGTGTGTGTGTGTGTGTGTGTGTGTGTGTGTGTGTGTGTGTGTGTGTGTGTGTGTGTGTGCATACGTATGTGTGTGTGCCTGTGCATGTGTGCTGATGAGAAAACAGGGGGTATGGTAATATAATGAAAATAAATAAATAAATAAAGTAAAATACACACACACACACACACACACACACACACACACACACATACATACACACATCCATACACATATATATACCGATATACATATACATACATATCTATATATATCTGCATACATATATATAATGTAATATAATTTAGTCTAATATAATATGACATAATAATATAAAATAATATAATATAATACGAGCTGATGCAACACATTATTATGTGATATAACACAATATATAACAATATGATATAACATAACATAGTAATCCATTATTATATGGATTTTATATGTATATATATATATATATATATATACACAGTACAGGCCAAAAGTTTCGACACACCTTCTCATTCAATGCGTTTTCTTTATTTTCATGACTATTTACATTGTAGATTCTCACTGAAGGAATCAAAACTATGAATGAACACATGTGGAGTTATGTACTTAACAAAAAAAGGTGAAATAACTGAAAACATGTTTTATATTCTAGTTTCTTCAAAATAGCCACCCTTTGCTCTGATTACTGCTTTGCACACTCTTGGCATTCTCTCGATGAGCTTCAAGAGGTAGTCACCTGAAATGGTTTTCACTTCACAAGTGTGCCTTATCAGGGTTAATTAGTGGAATTTCTTGCTTTATCAATGGGGTTGGGACCATCAGTTGTGTTGTGCAGAAGTCAGGTTACTACACAGCCGACAGCCCTATTGGACAACTGTTAAAATTCATATTATGGCAAGAACCAATCAGCTAACTAAAGAAAAACGAGTGGCCATCATTACTTTAAGAAATGAAGGCCAGTCAGTCCGGAAAATTGCAAAAACTTTAAATGTGTCCCTAAGTGGAGTCGCAAAAACCATCAAGCGCTACAACGAAACTGGCACACATGAGGACCGACCCAGGAAAGGAAGACCAAGAGTCACCTCTGCTTCTGAGGACAAGTTCATCCGAGTCACCAGCCTCAGAAATGGCAAGTTAACAGCAGCTCAGATCAGAGACCAGATAAATGCCACACAGAGTTCTAGCAGCAGACCCATCTCTAGAACAACTGTTAAGAGGAGACTGCGCCAATCAGGCCTTCATGGTCAAATAGCTGCTAGGAAACCACTGCTAAGGAGAGGCAACAAGCAGAAGAGATTTGTTTGGGCCAAGAAACACAAGGAATGGACATTAGACCAGTGGAAATCTGTGCTTTGGTCTGATGAGTCCAAATTTGAGATCTTTGGTTCCACCCGCCGTGTCTTTGTGAGACGCAGAAAAGGTGAACGGATGGATTCCACATGCCTGGTTCCCACTGTGAAGCATGGAGGAGGAGGTGTGATGGTGTGGGGGTGTTTTGCTGGTGACGCTGTTGGGGATTTATTCAAAATTGAAAGCACACTGAACCAGCATGGCTACCACAGCATCCTGCAGCGACATGCCATCCCATCCGGTTTGCGCTTAGTTGGACCATCATTTATTTTTCAACAGGACAATGACCCCAAACACACCTCCAGGCTGTGTAAGGGCTATTTGACCAGGAAGGAGAGTGATGGAGTGCTGTGGCAGATGACCTGGCCTCCACAGTCACCTGACCTAAACCCAATCGAGATGGTTTGGGGTGAGCTGGACCGCAGAGTGAAGGCAAAGGGGCCAACAAGTGCTAAACACCTCTGGGAACTCCTTCAAGACTGTTGGAAAACCATTTCAGGTGACTACCTCTTGAAGCTCATCGAGAGAATGCCAAGAGTGTTCAAAGCAGTAATCAGAGCAAAGGGTGGCTATTTTGAAGAAACTAGAATATAAAACATGTTTTCAGTTATTTCACCTTTTTTTGTTAAGTACATAACTCCACATGTGTTCATTCATAGTTTTGATTCCTTCAGTGAGAATCTACAATGTAAATAGTCATGAAAATAAAGAAAACGCATTGAATGAGAAGGTGTCTCCAAACTTTTGGCCTGTACTGTATATATATACATATATATATATATATATATATATATATATATATATATATATATATAATAAGATACGATACATAACATAATCTAACATGAGCCGATATATCCTGATAATGACAATCATAAGAATAATAATTGATGATATTGCAATGAGGGGGTGAGACCACTGCACGGTTGTTTGACTTCTCCATCATCTCCATCTTTCATTGTAGAAGAATTAGACAATTTCTGCTTAAGGTCCTACTATATTTTGGTTTCAGCTGAGACCCAACTTCTCAGGTTCTGAACCAATTTATTTTTTGTTGGTTTCTGGATAAAAAAGATGCTCAGAGCCATTCAGAATTACATCTGCGTGCCAAAATGGAACCAGTCTCTTGCTGGTCAAAAAGGCTTGTGAGAGGCCGGTGGAACTGTGGGTAGCTGTAGGGTGACAGACATCTGGGAAAGAGTGAGAGAACTGCCTCTTTTGCCAAGGGTGAAATGCCCATTGTTTCTCACGCTTGCCTGCTGCCTTGCCAAGCTTTGCCTGGCAGCAAGTTGACCCACTGGCCTGGGCAGACTGGATGGACAAGGACAGTCAGTGTGTTTGACACCTGCTGCCTTACACCACAGGTTAGATGACAGTCAGCCATGGTGGGAAACATAGATGGGTAAAAAGAGCTGCAGAGTCAAAAAAACAAGCAGACTATTGTGCTGTTTCAACGAACTACTACTCATACTTGAGTGATAATTCATCCTAAAAGACTTTTGGCCTTGTGTTTCTGGGTCCATTTTGTTGTTTGGTGGTGTATTTAGCTTATTTCTGTGAAATACTGGCCAGGATAATGTAACATCTACAGAAACAACAACAACAACAAAAAAAAAAGGCCTCAGCTCCATCATAAAAGAGACAGAGATAGGAGTTCAATCACTGACAGTCATGTGAAAAGACCAAAATACAACGCAGTCAGAGGACATGTTTGAGGAAAGTGCATGGCCATGATCATAGATACAAAAACTAGTTGGCTAGCCAGCTATATTTATATGCCAACACACCCACCTTCGATTGAGAAAGACAAGCTTTTATCCCTTTTCTAGGGGTTGAAAGGCAATCTGGGGAACTTAAGAAACTGTCAGGTGTGAATGTGTGGATCTGGTTAAATGTAAAGCGGGGTGGCGCTGGGGAAGTCAATTGTCCCTGGATGAATACAGGTTAAAAAGTGTTTTTTCTGCAACTATCTATATGTAAATCAGACATACATTGAACTGAACTGAGGTAAATAGTGAAGTGTTGACACATCTAGCAAAATTTTTTCTTTTTTTTTCTCTGCATCCGAGTCAGCTTAGCATTTGTCAGCATATGTGCTTCAGTCTCTGAGAATGACTATGTTCCTATTCTGACTGGTCAGAGAGAGAGAGACAGAGGGAGAGAGATGACCTTGCTTTTTGTAGACTGTGGTGCGACCCGGTCGCCCACGTGTGGTGAGCAGATAAGCAGCAGTGCTGAGAAGCCAACCTGACAAACCCTGATGCCACGCAGCTCTAAAGCTGACAGCACTGAGCTGGACACACAGTATTTCCATGGCGGTGAGATAGGCTGTGCATATGTAGAAACACTGGGGAACTGGCTTATGTGAAGCTTCCATTCAACATCTGCACACCCACACACAATCCCACTCTTATCTGCTCTATATTGTGACTCATTTTTTCAACCGGCTTTAATTACAGTTGCACAGTTGTGAATAAAAGAGCTTGAAAAAAAAAAAGCCAACAAATTTACTGGTACTATTTTAGTCTTGCTTGGGGATTACTGAATTGTTTGTTTGGTCCTAACAGTTTTGACCCTTCTTCAAATATGCAAGTAAAGAGATAAATAGGCTCCAGGCAGCACTGTTTCCTTTGGACATATTTCACAGTATTAGAAAGCACTGGCATCTAGAAGCTTCTCCTTGACACCCTGCTATAAGGAAAGAGGAGACAATGTATTTTTCTCCATCGTATTCAGCTTTGTTTTTCAATAACTTTCCAGGCATCAGGCCTTTTTGTTTCACTTAGTGCTCATATGTCAATTAAATCTTTGTCATCCATTCAAAGGTAATCTGATTACAATGCAAGATGGATGGATTTATGAAACCATCATCTTTGGTTCCTTCTGTGCAGTTAATCTCTAGCCTCAGAGGCCTAAATCGGGCTGTTCAAATCTCTAATCCCTGCTTGCCATCCCTCTGGCAACAGTGAGTAAACAATGCCTCAGCCTATATAATACCCATCTCGTACAATGACTGACATTGTACTGTATTTGCACATCCTTTGGTGTGTTTGTGAACTTGTGCATGTGTGTCTGTTTGTAGAACTGCACGTGAGTGAACATGCACTTGCATTTACTTGTACAAAACGTTCCACAAGAGTGTCAAAGTCTGACTGAGGGAAAGCATATTGCATGTAGTCCAATGGAACTGATGAGGACTGAATGGGGTGAATTAGGTCATTGTAACAAATAATACAGTGAAAAAACAGTGATAAATAGAATCGAAACAAAAATAAAGTGGGGTTACAGCATGATTAGGGTGGACAGCAGTAGGCAGAATATGTTACAAAAATAAGAAATATATGCTGTATACTCATGGAAAAATAACCTTGTATAAAACATAAGCCTATCAATATATTTGTAGTATGAAATAGGTGGAACCATTATGAAAGTACAGTAGTAGAAAAGTGCATTTTGTTTGTATGAAAAGTGCTATACAAATAAATTAAGACTGATTGACTGATTGATTGACTGAAAGTACAGGTATATGCAGAATGTAAACTGAGTAAAAGTAAAAATGACTAAATTCAAATAACTGTAAAAACGAACCTTTAACCTAATGGTGCAATGGTAAAATAAAGAGAACATTTGTAGATATTATGTCATTTTATTATTAGGTTTATCTATGTTAGAATGTAGTCATGCTATTTTGATACATTCATTGGGTTATGCATGACACTTAAGAGTTAGTGTAGGACACAACATAACGTCTTGGGTATCATGTAAATTTTGACCCATTTTTATTTACTTTTTACCACTGCATTAGACTGTTAAAACGCACTGTATCTGTAATTTCCCACAGCATTTGTACAGTCACAAAGGATGTGTACAACATCCGGATAGCCACACACACACCTGCCACCTGTCAGTCCGCAGCAATCTTCTACTGCATCGCGGATGCTGTGACAAGCTTGTCCCTGAGGGGAGTGTGTGTGTGTGTGTGTGTGTGTGTGTGAGAGAGAGACAGCGGGCTCCGAGCGAGGGACCTCTCTGTAAATCAATGGCCCTTTCCCTAATGTCCTCTTATCAGTGTGAAGCGAGGACTTGCTCAAAAGGCACTTCAGGCACTCAGAGTAACCTTGGGACAGCTAAAGTTTGGATGGGATAACATGTGCCATACTGTGCAGATTGTGAATTCTGTCCAATATTAGTATATTCTGCTATTGTGGAGAGGAAACTGCTGTTGTTGCAGCTATCTTACCTGGTTAAACAATTTTCTGGCCATGAATCTAAATTACAACCAGTGCTGTATCATCAGCAAAATAAGATTTCTTTAGTCTAAAACTAGGAAAGAAACTTTTCAACATTCACAGCTTTTTCCTAGAGAAAGAATTCAGTTGAATGGTCAGCATTTAAATTTGGCTAAAAAATCTTGCATCAAAAAGAACTGTGACTTTTAAGTCTTCCGATAACCTATATAACCACAGCTACAAACCCAAGAACATTAGTAATTGTACTATTTATATATCTGTATCAGCTTTAGCCCATATGGAAAAGCAGGCACCATCACTGTTTGGCCCAGTAGCTAAAATTTTCCCACATTTAAAACTGTCACAAACCATTCTGCAAATCATGCCGTTGTATTAAAGATTTCACTACATATAATCCAAATGCCATCATTTTCTAATTTGAGCTTTTGGGTGAAATAGCCACCTTATTAAAAACGAACATGGACGACATTATTATGGTGATGGAATACTGTTGTGAGGAAATTTGAAATCTCAGAAAGTTCATTTTCATCGTAGTGGAATGAATGGAGTCCAATGGCTGGATAAAAGCGAAAATAGTAGAGAAGCAGAGAAAATGATACTGCAGTTCTAAAAAATGACTGCTTGCTTTGGGAAAAGATGCAGAAAGTATATACAGTATATACATTTTGCAGATATTTCATTAAACATGCAAAATCACTGGTATCGTCCTTTAAGAGATTGTGACATACCTCTCTGGTTTAGTTGAAGAGAGAATTCTGATCACCCCCAAATCTTCCTACACCTACACCTATAGTTACCTGCCAAAAATAGCCAGCCGGCTTGTTTTTCCCTGCATGGAGCTGGCATGACTTGCCAGTTCACTGAATATAGGTTTCTCACGTCTGCAGATAGCCATGAGTAATTGGAAAATGGAAGTCCCATCTCGTGGTTGTCTGGTGCAGTGCTTCACAGACATCAAAGCAACGCTGTTTTCACTGTCTGGCCACACCTCACCAAATTGCTTCCCAAATAAAATCCCTCTGCTCTCTAGCCTATCTCTCCTCTGCCTCTGCAGTGTCCTCTTTGGGAAGACCCCCCCACTGTTTGATTGCACTGCACATAAATTCATATTTATGATCATTTATGACCTGAATATTGCAGTCAATCACTTTTATCCTATCCCTGTATCCACACAGAGTCTGCAGGACAAATGAGAGCACAAAAAAAAAAAAAAAAAAAAAAAAAAAAAATCTCATACAAAATGGTATTGAATTTCCTGGTAACATCCATGATTTTGCCAAAGCACAAATACACACAAATAATGTGGTGAAGTCAGGTGCTCAAGTTAATACTGACCCAAGACAATAATGTGAATATATTACAATATATTGCCAACTGAATATTCGCAGGAGGAGAGGAATACAGACATTATACAATATAAAAAAACTGCATCCCAATATTTTTCAAACTCCTTTTTGTCATTGGTACTACTTATATACTTTGACATTGGACACTGGACTTCAAACTTTCCTCACACCAGTATTCCATCACCTTAACAAAGTTGTCCACATTAGTTTTCCTAAAAGTAGCAGCACTGTGGAGGATTTGAAATTGGCCAGGGTGAAATGGTCCTTCTGCCAGAAAATAGTCTGGAAAATAGGGGAAATGTTTGCTTAACACAGCCAGTTATCAGTTCCATGCTTTATGAATGCCAGAGACATTGCTAGCTGCAGGAACATTATAAGGTGGCTGTTTCGACCAAAAATTCAAATATGAAAATGAGTGGATTTTAATTGTATGTTGCGAAATCTTAAGTACCCCTGCAAGATTTGCAAAATGGTTTGTGGATGTGTAAAATGTGGGTAAATTGTTGTAAATGGGCCCAACATTAAAAATCATTGGTATGGTTCTTTAAAGTTATCAAACTACCTTCATTCAAAAGGACGCAATAGCACATAAACAGACCCAAGTCATATAAAACTATGAGCCCTAGTTGTCTTGATATGCTCATTACTTTTAGAGGTGTAAGTGGACAGTCACTCTGTAAGACTCAGTGTCATAGGGAAGGGCTGTAACACCTCTGACATCGAAAATAAATATGTCACCCGTTGAAAAGCAATTATTAAATAAATAAATTCTGCCAAGTACATGGGTATGACAACAACAAAAAAAATAACTAATCAATTTTTGGTGAAATCTGGGATATATGATATACTGCTATACATACTGAATGGAAAACAAAAAGTAAAGCTTGATACATTGTGAATTCAAGTTGGTTGAGCTGAACACTGAAGCCCTTTGCTAAATGTTGTACTTCAGTTCAACATCAAGCTTTCCTGCCAACCCTCAGTGGGTCGAGCTGGCCATCAAACTCTTAATTTGCATTTTACAACCACACAATAGACCTTTTTTGTAGAAGCTGTTGTGACATGAAGTAGCAGGTAAACACAGGAGTTATATGACATTAATTGAGGTTCTGTTCCATGGAAGTGTCGCAGAGTCGTTCCAAGGAGCCAGCATGCACAAAGGCACAGTAGCAGGGCCCTGGCTCTGTCCCACCTAAATGGAACAGAGCCTTCAGTAATGTCATCAGTATCACCTGTGTTCACCTGATAGTTCAAATTAAAATGGCTCCGGTGAAAAAGATCTATTAGATCTTACTGGTACAGGAAATGTTATCACATACCAAACATGATTAGATCTACCCATTCAAAGCAAAGACATGTTTGTCACAATTCAGGGTATACTGTTGGACAGGAATTCTGAAAACTATTTGTGCTATACATTTTCATATATTTTTTAGATGCTATAACTGTAACATGCTAAACAGGCTAGCATGCTAAATGCTGTGTTGTGTTGCACGAACCAGCACTTGTGCCTCACTGATAATTTGCAAATATAAAGAAAGAGAAAAATTGCAGAGATGTGGTCAGAGCTGTAGTATTCTGGATGAAGCAGCAGTGTTTGCCGATATTCTCAAGAACCACAAGGAGCAGACATAAGACAAAGTCATGGCACAGCTATAGTGTTTTCATTGGTAACTATAATATTCCTCAACTGATATATTTATTGATTTCTCATTTTTGTTTAAGGGAGAATCTGAGGGGAAGTCCACCTCAGTGGCAGGAGGCTAACAGTTAGCATGTGGACCATCCAGCCAGTATCCAGCACTCAGTAACAATGAGAGGAAGATAGCACCACTACTGTCCTACTGAGCATCTTGGGGCCAAGGGAAATAATATAATTTTTCTAAATGGGTGAAGTATCCCTTTAAACACCAAGTTCTCGTGCTATCACTGACACTAAAACTGTTGTACTGTATGTGCTGTCCATATTTTCTATACATTAAAGGCCATTTGTGTTGCCATTGCAGCAGAGGACGATGAGTTCAGAATGCATCTCCCTCCCATGAAGTCCTTGCTAAGCGTTAATCCGGTTAGTCACATCACAGAGCTTCTGTATCCACCAGCTCAGAAATCCTCAAGTCATTTAGCCTGACCAAAAAAAAAAAAAAAAAGAAGACGAGAGAAAGCTTAGCTCACTTTGACCAACTGCCACATAAGATTTCACAGAGCAGTGCCGCATGCCATAATATCTCTCTAGTTTACCATCATTAGTTCACACTCAGCTGCCTAAAGAGCTGCTCTGCCTCCCTCTCTGCATCATATATGTGCTGGGAACACTTTTGCTCTCTGTTAAAGTAATTATTATGTTGAGGAGTCTCATTCCAATGCATGGCGGCACTCTAGGGATTAGCTAGCCTTCTCGTTGACACTGCAGGCAAAAAGGGAATCCAGAACATGAAGCATCATGATGCTTCAAAAGAAACACTTGGAAACTCTTTCCTTACATTGGATTTCATGCAGACAATTTTCAGATATAAGCCTAATGCACCGGCACAACTTTAAGGTCTTGACAACACAGAGGAAGCTTGATGAATTCACCCTAGAAAGGAAACCAGTTATATGGCTGCCGATGGTAGAGCTATCACACACATTACTAAGAACAACTGTTTCACAAGTCCTTTTCAATAACAACACTGAATTGTGTGTTATTTGTGTGTTTCCATGCATGGGCTGGCAAGAAGGACACAACTAGCATATATTTTGTTACAAGAGTCTCTCTTTGGTTTTTTACTTTGGGAACTGATTTTCTGGTTGACTCACGGAAAGGATCATAACAGTGCTGCATATCTATATCTATATCTATATACATACCGTCTATATCTATGTATCTATCTGTCTATCTGTATGTCTGTCTGTCTGTCTGTCTATCTCTTTAGATAGCGAAGCAAAGCAAACAGACTACAGATGTGTAGTCCCATGATAGCCAAATGCATTCAGAGAGGCTTTTGCACTTTTTGCACTGGTAAGTATGAAATAGAGTAAATATTATTACAAATTAAAACATAAAACTCAGGTACAGGTACAAATGGCTGTAGAGCTAACCTGCTTGTACATGATCAACTTACACCAGCACCTCTCACACTATACCTTGCACAATCAGCAGCTGCGGCTGTACTAATTGTACACATAGTACATAGAGTATCTGTCAGCTTCTAAATCTCTCCCGCCTGTTTACATTTGATAATTAGCCGGCCTGCTAATGAATTTGGATTACTGTGTTTATCACACTGAGCAGTACAAATGCTGACTACAGAGGCTTTTAGCGAGCATGACTCACATTGGGATGCATCCCTATTGCAGCAGGGATTTGTCCTTGTGTTTTGCATCACAGACAAACTCACTAAACATAGCTCTTTTGGAGTGAATGGGAAGTTTTCTCATTGTACAAGTGAAGGGACTGGCACAAACAAATGACCATGATGTATACACCTTTCTCTGTTTCTGAGTCAAAAGGAAGCTGGAGGAGAACTCCACAGTGCTTCACAGTGCACTTCACTTGGCAGG